>NC_058131.1:117415966-117462966 GCF_016433145.1 Gracilinanus agilis | reverse complement strand
TTTCTTTCTTTCTTTCTTCCTTCCTTCCTTCCTTCCTTCCTTCCTTCCTTCCTTCCTTCCTTCCTTCCTTCCTTCCTTTCTTTCATTTCTTCCTTCTTTTCCTCTTTTCTTCCTTCCCCCATTAACCTCAATCCCACCTCTAAATAGAAACCTTTCTTTGTTCATCCTTATCCATTCCTTAATCATTATGATCAAGCAAAACAAAGCATTGTTTTTCTTCCTCCTTATTTCTCAAACCTTCTGTTGCTCCTGTTTCTCTCTGAAAGTAACACCAATATTTTCTTGCCTGTACCTATTGATTCTATCATTAATCTTGCCATCACTTTTCTGTTTTTGTTTTTTACTAGAAACTCTACATTGGACATTAGGACCAACATACTTGCTTGGTAAGTATTTACATTTAAAGTAATTAATTAATTTCAATATATAATGTATCATAACACTATTTCAGTTTTTCTCTATAAGCCAGGATTCTCCATCCATAGTATGTACTTTATTCTTTCCATTCTACTTTTTTTTTCACTTTGCATCATTCCCTAAAGGTTTTTTCCTGATTTCTTTGTATTTCTCATACTCAGCAATCTTAATCAATCAAACTTTCATTAAGTGCCAACCGTGCGCCCTGGGGACGAAAAAAACAAAAGTGAAACTCAAGAATGAAATGCCCCCAAGATGTTTGCATTCTATTAAGAGAGATAATATATACCTAAGCATACAGAAGATAAATAGAAAGTAATTTGAAGAGAGAAAAGGCACTAGCTGCCCAGGAGAAGGACTCAAAGCTTCTGGCAAGGGAAACAACACTATTTCTCATGGACTCAACCATGCTTTAAATTGTGGGTGATAACCTACCAAAGAATTCCATTCTTTGTAATTGAATGTAATCAAATGGTGAAGAGAACTTGTATTCCTAGATACATACTTACATGTATGGTTTTTTTTTAAAACCCTTGTACTTCAGTGTATTGTCTCATAGGTGGAAGATTGGTAAGGGTGGGCAATGGGGGTCAAGTGACTTGCCCAGGGTCACACAGCTGGGAAGTGGCTGAGGCCAGGTTTGAACCTAGGACCTCCTGTCTCTAGGCCTGACTCTCACTCCACTGAGCTACCCAGCTGCCCCTTTACATGTATGTTTATTCACACATTTACATATATGTATATTCACACATATATACACATATTTAAATAAATATGTATGTACAAAACTTTTTATACACACATGCATACACATGAATATCACATCCTGTTCACTCTCTCCTCATCACTGCCTCTCAGAATGCCTAGGTTTCTTCAGATCCCAGCTCAAGCCCCACTTACTATGTAGGGCCTTTTCTAATCTCTCTCTAATCCTACTAACTCCAAATCACTTTGCACAGATGCATATCTACTATATCCCCCCTTGATAAAATGTAAATGTTTGAGTGTGTGGACTGTTTCATCTTTGTATCCCTTTGGGCTGACACAGAGTAGGTGTTTAATAAATGCTCATTGATTGACTCTTCTTATTTATCTTAGCCGACAGGTTAGGGGGATGTCTACCTCAAACATGTGAAGACCTTTCCTGGTGGAATGGGCAGACAGGAACAACTTCTTTTAATAGTCATGGGGACAGTTGAAACAGGTATTGTGGAGTGTTTAGAGCTTGGTCAAACATCGAAGATGCCAAGATCATCCACTATATCCCATCACCAGTCATTTTTTTAAAAAACCCTTATCTTCTGTCTTAGAATGAATACTGGGTATTGGTTCTAAGGCTGAAGAGTGGTAAGGGCTAGGCAATGGAGGTTAAGTGACTTGCCCAGGGTCACACAGCTAGGAAGTGCCTTAGGCCAGATTTGAACCCAGGACTTCCCATCTCTGGGCCTGGCTCTTAATCCACTGAGCCACCCAGCTGCCCTGGCATCACCAGTCATCTTGACTTTCATCTGGCCCATGGACTTTGTTGACTCTAGAAGAGAGAATAAAGTTGATGACTTTGTACAACTCTGCTTTACTTAAATCCAATTCAACCACAAGTCAAGATATTCCCCCTGTGATGATATTGGTCCTCTTCAAAAAGGAAAGGCAACAACAACAATCTTATCTGGTAAAATATTCAAGGGGGAGAGGTCTGATGGAGACTACTTCTATCCTTCATATTGAGTAGGAACACATATGCCTTGGACAGAAAATTCTAATAAATAACTTAGTTCTGTGGGATTTCAGGACTTTCCTCATCTTGAGCCAAAGAGGGAAATAATGTAGGCAGAGGGTTTCCCCTCACTTTAAGCTATAGATGACTAAAGAGCAAGACAACCTTTCCCTAGCTAGTTTGTCAAACAATAAAGGATTTTACTTTCTCCATCAACAATTAGCATCAGGACTTTTTCTTCCAATCAGATGAGCTCCCCACATTAAGGGCAGAGACTCTCTCTAGTTAGCTGGTCTCGGCTAGTCTATATTGCTGTCAGGTTCTTTGCTCCATTGACTTCTTTGTTTTGTGTTCCATCCTTTGGATTCTGATGCCTGTGAACATCTTCTCTTGTCTGTTTCTACCTTATAATTTCCTGGCTTCTCACGTTTCTCCTGCTTCAAAGCAGGGCCTCTTCATTTGTGACTCTGACTCACTCTGTCTTGGCTTAAGGAATCTCAGATCTACTTTCCAAGTGTATGACATAGTGAACATACAATTGTCTCACAGTCCCTAAATGATTCTCTGATTTATAGTTCCCCAGCAATAAACTTCCAGATCCTAAAAATTAATGTGCAAATTAGCTATTAGAAAATGATGCTTTGCAACCATTCTTTACCCTCAGTAAGTACTTTTGCCTGAGGGGTGGCAAGATGTTTTCAGTCAAATCTTCTCATAACTGTGTCTCTCCTCAAGCTGCTTTTCTCTGTGTATCTCACAAGGATATCTACTTTTTTTGTCTCATCCAATAAGTATCCACTTAAGAAAGGGACACTACGTTATACCCAAGCAAGATGACATATGAGAAGGGCTCTGTAAATTTTAAAGCACATCCGTGTGACATGATCAATCAGAAAATGTTGTGAAATTTACATGGCCAATTTCTTTCAAATTAAAGGACCAATCAGCATGTTACTCAAACCTCACCCCAACTCCAAATTACATTCACATACATATTTCATAAATGTATATTTGTTTCCTTTGGCATTTAAAATAGGTCACCTAGTTTCCTGGAAAGAGTAAGAAATATGGTGGGAAAAATTCCTTAAATATATAATGCCTAGTTCCTCAAAAGTTTCCATAGTACTTATTAGTTTGTCATTTTGAACATCACGTTCCTAGATAACAGGGCAGCAGGATGGTCTGGTTGACATACTTCATTACTGTACAAATACAATAAGGCCAACAGAGTTAAGTCTGAAAGGTTGAATTGTGTGACTTTTGTCATTTGGGAACATAATCTCCACATCACTTAAACAACTTTAGGGGTGGTACCATGAGAAGAGAAGTTAAAGCATTCAAGGAATGGTGCATTTTGTAGAATTCTTGAAGCAAGTATTAATAATCCTGCAGTAAATGCCTCCTAACATTACATGAATTCCAGTAGAGCACGCAAACTACCTCACTGCCATCATTCTGGTACAACTTGTTATCACTCCTGAATTATTTCAATAGCTTATTGGTGGGTCTGCCTGCCTCAGTCTTTCCCCATTCCAATCCATCCTCCATTCAGCCACCAGAGTGGTTTTCCAAAAGCATGTATGACCATGCCACTCCACCTATTCAATAAACTCCAATGGCCCTCTCTTGCCTCCAGGATCAAATACAAAATACTGTGTTTTTAATTCAAAGCCAAATTCACCCCTTCTATCTTTCCTGTCTTCTTATACCTTGCTGCATGAACATCCCAATGCATTTTCTGATTATACATCACCTTGATAACATTTTAAACCATTTATTCTGTGCTATTTTCATGGATAATAAACTAAAAACTACTTATACCCATCATGCATCTTACCCCTTACCTTTGAGCTCCTTGACAGCAGAAGGAGTTTTTTTCTTTAAAAAAAAACAACCCCACACACACACACACAAAAACAACACAAAAAAAGCTTTACCTTCTATTTTAGCAACAACTTTAAGACAGGCTAGGGCTAGGCAAACGGGGTTAAGTGACTTGCCCAGGCTCACACCACTGTAAAATGCCTGAGATTAGATTCGAACCCAGATCTTCCTGACTTCAGCCCTGGTGCTCTCTCCACTGTGCTACCTATCTGACCCAGGGACTGGCTTTTGTTTCTTTTTATTCTCCAGCACTTAACAAAGGGCCTAGAAAATATTAGACATTTAACAAATGTTTATTGACTGCTTTACTGTGAAACTTTAATTCTTTGAAGTCTGTGGAATTCCATGTACTGCAGTCCTAGAGAATCATCAGAAGGGTAATAACGTTTAAAAGTTGGGATTTTGCTTCAAGAAAGAATTTGGAATTATTAAAAGCACTAAGGAATTTCCTAAATGCAACTTGACATACTTCTACTGTTCATTTCTAGCCAAAATAACCATATAAGAAATCAACTGGTTTAAGAACAATATTGGCTCTTGTTAGAATGCAAGCATTGAAGTTTATGGATTTAGAGCTGGAAGGGATCTTATAGACTATCTGAGTCAACATCTTTACTTTAAAGAAAAGGAAAGTGAAGCCCAAAGAGTTAAGTTACTTGTTCAAAGTCACCCTGATAACAAGTAACAGAGTTTTTATTTGTAGGTTTCCTGATGTCCGATATGGTGCTCTGCCCACTATATCATATTGTCTGTCATTTGAGGAAAACAAACAATAAAGAAAATCATTCCTAGGCTAGAGGACTTCCCTCTCAAAATAGAACCATGCCGGCATCACAGAGGTTCAAATTTGAAATGAACCTCAGATAACAGTTTGGCCAAGTCACTCATTTTAGAGATAAGGAATATCTGAAACTTTATGAGGTGATGTCTAAGGGGAGGGTCTTCCATTCTCTTATATTTTCCTCTTCCCTTTCACTATTCTACTGTGACTGGAAAGTGAAGAATGATGGTATTTTCACCAATGAACTGGGGCCATCCTGTAAGAATTAAGAGAATTATAGCAAACTCTCTTTGGAAGCTTGATAAGACCTTGGTTGTATGTGAGGCAGAGAATAAGATATTGCAGAACTCTTACCCAAATATAGTTGGTCTTAAAGCTGGAGATTAGATCCCCTAGCTTTAAAATAAATTAGAAAATTCCAAAGAATGAGCAACCCCAATAAGAAGTGCAATTCATTTGGCCAGTGAAGGTGAAGCTGGTAAATGCCTTGCCATTTTCTTGATCATTTCTTGAGTACCTCCTCCTACCTCCAAAGATTACTCACTCTAACACACACTGGGTAACATATACAGACACAGCCATAAGAGGCAAGAAGTGACTCATCGCCATAGGAACTGAGCCCATCGGTTTTCTGAAAGAGTGGGTCTGATCATAATTTTACATCTTGGTACCCATCTCACTGCATTGTAACTTCGTCAGAAAGGAGTAATTATGGAGCAGTCCCAAGAGATTCCCCGTGCTCCAAAATGACTGAGTAGCTCATTGCATGTGGAGATGAATGGTCAGAGTCCTGTATGCAGACTTACACTATACTTCTAAAAGATGACTATTTTGAAAAGAGTAGGGTGCTGTTATTCACACCCACGTACTGTAGCCAAGGCAAAGCTTTTATAAAGACTTGGTGGGTATTTCCACTGTTAATTACTTTCCAAGTATTGTTTTTTTGCAAGTTGTTTTTGTGACAGTACCTGTGATTTGGCTTTTATTCAAAGAGATTTGACATTGTTGGCATTCTCTAGCAAGAACAGCCAAAATATCAAAGAGAGAAGGATTCTGTAAAAGCAGCCCTCCAGCTTAGGAATTTGTAGAATGTCTTTTTCCTCATACCTTGGCCTCTTTTGTTAACAGTCACCCTTCCCCTTATGGAAAGCACTCATAGAATTTCAGAACCAGAAGGATTTTAGATTCAGAGTTGGAAGGAACATTGGAAGTCATCTGGTCCAAACTCCTCATTTTATAAATGAGAAAACTGAGACCCACAGAAAAGTGACTTATTCAAGGTCAAATGAAATGGTTAATTAGTGCCTGGGAACTGGGTCTCCTCCTATGTCTTGAGTCACTGTGATCTCTACTATTCCATGCTTCTGCCTCTGTACTTTCCATCTTCCCAAAAGGTAACTTTTTCTCTCTTTTCCACCGTGAAAAAGAATGGGACCCAGGTGTAAATAATGCAAAATGAAATAGGAAAGAGTTCAAGCTGGAGTAAAAAAAAAGTGCTCCTTCTTTCCCTTGATTTGGACCATGAAATGTGATTTTAAGTGGCAAGAATTTAGAATGAAATGAAAGGACCATGTGGAGGTCCTATGACCTGGATAGGGAGTTTGTATAGAGAAACTTAGTTTGCAAATAGGAATTCATCAGAGGAATTGGTCTACCAATTAAGACCCACTGCTACAAACAGGAAAGAGCTATCAATTTGTTAATCCTTTCCATATCTGGACTGGTGAGGCTTCTGATGCTGAGTAAAGTATTCAAATGAAAAGAATTAAAACTATTATTATCCAGCATCTTTCATAATACATCTGCCTTCTACCTGTTAGCAATCTAGTTAGGGATGATGGGGAAACTGACAACTCTGAGCCTAGTCAGCACTTTGCAAAGGATAACTAAGCTGTATTACACTGCTAAGCATGGAGTACAGGATTCGAGGAAGAAGAGTGGAACAAATCCCTTGTTGGTAGTGTGGAAATTTATGGAAGTATGGAGTGCCTTTGGAAGATCACTCTGGAGGTGAAGAAGAATACAGGTACATTTCGGGGATTCTCATAACTAAGACCTGGGTATTTTCTGGGTGTTTCTCTTGGGGTGCCAATCTCAGGAAGTTGCCAGGATAGACAAGTGTATTTGTACTTCAAACTTGTATCACAAGACTAGTTCATAGTAATGTGTACCCCCAAACTCTAACTCACCCCTGCTCACCAGGTACTCCACAATAGTCTGGAGGAGGTTAGAAAATGCCAGATCCAGATAAAACATTTATCAGATCAAAATCAATTGCCTCTCATCAAGTGTGTGCTAGTATGTATGGTGGGAAAAGAGACAAAACTCCCATTTGTTGTCCCTCTTAATATGATGCTTCAGTGAGCAGGTAAAATTCACCGGCTCTGTATTTGCCCTACCAGAAGACTTCCTCTGGCAGAATTGGCAGGTGAGAACAATTTGTTCCTCTAGCCATGAAGGTGACTGAAGCAGAGGCTGTGAAGCATTAAAAGTTTGGTCAGACATTAAAGAAGCTAAAGTCATCCACTGCATCCTGAGCCACTACCAGTCATCCTGAATTTTGTTTTGCCACTGGACTTCAATAACTCTGGAAGAGAGAGTGAGACTGAAGACTTTGTGCAACTCTGCCTCACTTAAGTCCATGTGATGTCATTATTCCTCCTCTTTTTTTTTTAAACCCTTGTACTTCGGTGTATTGTCTCATAGGTGGAAGATTGGTAAGGGTGGGCAATGGGGGTCAAATGACTTGCCCAGGGTCACACAGCTGGGAAGTGGCTGAGGCCAGGTTTGAACCTAGGACCTCCTGTCTCTAGGCCTGACTCTCACTCCACTGAGCTACCCAGCTGCCCCCCCTCTTTTAAAAATTATTTTTCCAGATTACATGTTGATACAATTTTTAATATTCTTTTTCTGACATTTTGCAATCCATGTTCTCTTCTTCTCTCCCACCCATTCCCCCCCCCCCCAAGTCAGGAAGTATGATATAGGTTCTACATCCATTATTATATAATACATATTTCTATGTTCATTGTATTGTGAAACAAGACACACATTACTTACATTAGAGAAAAATTTATGGAGGAAATAAAGTGAAGAATGGCATATTTCAATCTGTATTCAAACTCCATCTGTTCCTTCTATGGCAGTGGACATCCGTTTTTGTCATGAGTCCCTTGGAATTGACCTGGAACCTTGCCTCGTTGACAATAGTTAAGTAACTCCCAATGGTCACTATATATTATTGTTGTTATTATGTACAGTGTTCTTCTGGTCCTGCTCACTTCACTTTGCATAACTTCATATAAGCCTTTCCAGGCTTTTTTGTGATTGCTCTATTCATAACTTCTTATGGCATAATAGCATTCCATTACAAGTATATACCACAACTTGTTCAATCATTTTCCAACTGATGAACATCCCATCAGTTTCTAGTTCTTTGCCAACACACAAAAAAGCTGTTATAAATATTTTCATACAGGTAAGTTCTTTTTCCCTATATTTAATCTTTTTGGGAAACAGACCTACTAGTGATATTGCTTGATCAAAGGGTATTATACAGTTTTATGGCTCTTGGGCTTGTTTCCAGATTGCTCTCCAGAATGGTTGTATTAATTCACAGCTCCACCAACAGTGTATGAGTGTCCCAAATTTTCCACATCCCCTCCAACATTTATCATTTTCCTTGTTCTGTCATTTTAGCCAGTCTGTTGGATGTAAGATGGTATCTCAGAGTTGTTTTAATTTGCATTTCTCTAATTTATAGTGGTTTGGAGCATTTTTTCATCAACTAAAGATAGTTTTAATTTCTTCATTTAAGAATTGTCTATTCATGTCCTTTGAAGATTTGCCAATTGGACAATACTTTGTGTTCTTATAAATTTTATAAATTATAAATAATTTCTTATAATTTCTCTCCTCCTCTCTCTTTTCTCTCTCCTCCTTGGCTCCTTCTTCTCTATCTTGTATGCTTTGGTTCTGCTTCTTATTTCCCTGTTAGCTTATGGTCAGTCTTCTAGTATTGGGCAAGTCTGTGATGATAAGATTTCATGAGATGGACTTATGACTACATCTGTAATGCTAGTACCTACTTGAGATGCCACTCGATCAACTTCAGGTGTGGCAAACATAACATGAGCTTTATTTATCTCTTCTGAATCTCCCTATGCTCTTTAGCTTATTATCACAGCACTACTTTCTCTCTGTATTCCAGAAGGCAATGTCTTGTTCTGAACAGGTAACAAAACCTGTACTTTAATGGAAATAAGTTCAAAATGTGAAAATGTGAAGGGAAATGGGTAGAAGAATGAACCTGATAGGAGTAAGAAGAGGTGATGACTGGGTTTGGGAACACTTTCCTTCTAAGCAATTTCAAATGCTTCATAGATATTATCTCTTGAATCTAACAATATCACGGGAAGGAGGCAAAAAACATTTTCACAACATAAAATTGGGACACTTAAGTAAAACAAACTAAAATGATTTGCCTAATATTACTCATGAATCAATAGTGACTAGAATAGAGGATCAGGAATTTCCTATTCAAGGGTATCTGGCACAATGGAGAGAGTATTGGGCCTGAAGTCAAGAGGACCTGAGTTCAAATTCAGCAAAAGACATTTACTTGCTATGACCCTAGACAAGTTGCCTAACTTTGTCTCAGTTTCCACATCTGTAAAATGAACTGGAAACAGAAATGGCAAGTCACTCCAGTATCTTTGCCAAGAAATCCCACTGGAGTGACAAAGAGTTCAGATGGGACCAACTGATATAAAAAATTTCAGGGTTAATCCTGCTATATCTTATTCACTTAAAAAATATAAACTCTTGTGAATCTTATTTCCAAATAAGTTACTTTTCATCAAAAGTTGAATAAAACTGAGACAACAAAATTATGCTTGTCCTCCTAAGGTAAAGAAACCATGGTTGAGAAAATTCTAAAGCAAGGAATACTGCCATGCCTATAAGAAGAATATTGCAGAGTTTCCTAGCTTTATGTTAACATGGCCTTAGAATATTTACAGATTTTTCTTTGGGGCAAAGAATATACAAGTTGGATGGTCTTGAACCAATAGTACCTAAGAGAGCTAAAAATAATTCCAGGAATGTTGAGCCCAGACTGTAAGACTTCCCTAGGACAGGACCAACAGGAGAGACCCTGATTCTAAGATAATAATAATAATGGCAATTAACATTGGCATAGTGCTTTAAAGTTCAAAAGGTGCTCTACAGACATTATCTCATTTGATTCTCATGACACTGGAGAGAACAACGACTCTGGAGTCAAAGGATCTAGGTTCAAATCCTGTCTTTAATAGTTATTACCTATATGACCTCAGGCAAGTCATTTAATTTCCCTGTGCCTCAATTTCTTCATTTGTAAAATAAGGTTGGAATAAATGGTGTTTGAGATTCCTTGAAGTTCTAAAGCCAGCACCTTACTATGATCCTATAATCTCATGAGGAAAGTATTATTATTATTATTATTATCATCATCTCCATTAACCAAATAACAAGCATGCATAAAAGCCCTCTTCCATGTATGCTTGGTACTACAGATTCAATAACAAAGCCACTTATATTCTATCAGGGAAGCTGTTCTTCAGTCATTTTTCAGTCATGTCCAATTCTTTGTGACCCCATTTGAGATTTTCTTAGCAAGGATACTGGACTGGTTCACCATTTCCTTCTCCAACTCATTTTACAAATGAAGAAATGGAGGCAAACAAGGTTAAGTGACTTGCTCAGGATCACACAATTAGTAAATGTTTGAGGCCAGGTTTGAACTGAGGAATATGAGTTTTCCTAACTTTAGGTCTGGCATTCTATCTACTGTGCCACCTAGCTGTCCCTATCAGGGAAGACAAGGGCATTAAAAGTACATTCAAGATACACACACACACACACACACACACACACACACACACACACAGACACAGACACAGACACACACACGTATATATGGTAATGTGAGTGGTAGAGAGGGCACTAGTAGCTAAGAGATCAGAAAAATGTGAGAAAAATGAGGCTCACAGAATTGACATGACTTGGCCAAAGTCACACAGGTGATAAGTATATGAAATAAAACTATTCAATATGATACACTGCCCAGGAATAGCTTGGAATGCCCATAGGATCTGTAGCTACCAAACTTCCAAGGTCTGGGCCAAATTATGACTGGCCTTTGGGAATGAGAAATCAGACAAATAGTTATTTATCTTATTAAATTCTCTTCAGTGTCAGACTTCGCAACTCCTAGGAAACAAAAGGAATGATAACCTTGATCCAGAGGGAATGGCTCTTTGTAAATCTTTTCCCTATGTATTGTCCACATGGCCCATTTATTTCAAATGCTTGCGAAGACGGTTTCCATTGCCTTTAGTGACTCTATCATAGTAGCTCCCAAACCAACATCAAGCTCTTGCTACTACTCCTCATGCTGCTGCTACTACTACTACTACTACTACTACAAGGACAACAATGACTACTACTTCTACTTCTACTACTACTACTACTAATTATTATTATTATTATTATTATTATTCATCCTTTGTTTTTCAAAGAGGATCAATGACATCATGAATGATAGCTTGACTTGCCTGTCAATTAGATTTAAGCGAGGCAGAGTTGCTCCAAGTTGTCAGCCTCACTCTCTCTTCCAGAGTCATTAAGTCCAGTGGCAAGACCAAAGTCAGGACAACTGGCAGTAGCCCAGGATGGAATGTATGACCTTGGCATCTTCAATGCCTGACCAAGGTCTAAGTACCCCATAGCACCTGCTTCAGCCTTTGGATCAAATTGTTCTCATAGGCTCATGCTGCCAGGGGAAGTCTTTAGATGTTTGGAGTAGATATCCTGATTATTACTACTACTACCATAGAAACTACCAGGATAAGTCAGAATCTTCTGATCACTACCTGAGAGGGGGGAAAAATCTATCTTTTATTTCAACAGAGTCTCTTTTCCCCTCTAACTCAATGACTTAAAATCAGCAGGAAATCCCATTTCCTTTCTTTGGACTATACAACTCAGATGTTTGTGTTTCCTTCCACCATTGCATAGCTGATCTCTGATTTCATAATTGCAAACCATGTGATGACTGGCCATGATGAATACCCTTTCCCTCACTGACTTGGAATACCAGTTAGCCCCATGTCATGGTGGTACTGAGTGTGATATTCACACAAAGAGGAGTAGTATTACTCCTCAGCTTGTCAGAACAACTTCTTTCAGACCCACAAACTCTCATATTAAAAGAATGTCATATGTAATGTGGCATCTCAAATCATTCTGTATGAAATCCTCCTCAAGATTCCATTAGTGATGTCTTGAAATAGCTTCTGTGGGATGTTCCTGTGGGCTCTTTTCTTTTCCCCTTATAATCTACCCAGCCAAAGTGCTAAGACTCATAGAATATTAGAACTAGAAGAAACCTTAAAGATGGTCTAATTCAACTCCTTTATTTTACTGACGAGCAAACAGAGATAAATGAAGTCCAAGGGATTGCTTCTGATGTTCACTAGCTGCGAGATTGTGGGCAAACTTCAACCACCTTGAGACTGGCTTCACTTATCTGTGAAATGAAGGCAATAATATTTGCACTACCTACTTAGCGGGGTTGCTGTGAGGAAAATAGTTTGCAAAGTGCTAGATAAACATGAGCTATGTTATTTATTTTAAGGCATTGCCCTGTGTGATATCAGACAGAGTAACATCTGAGGAGAGAGTACATGTCATATGACGCTTATTTGTACATATTTATTTGCTTGTTGTCTCCTTCATTAGATTTTGAGCTCCTTGAGGGTCAGAAACTGTCTTTTGCCTTTCATTTTGTATCCCCAGCACTTAGCACAGTGCCTGGTACATACAAGGATCTTAATAAATACTTACTGACTAACTCACTGTCCTGAGGGAAATGCAAATGAAGATGAGATGGAACATCAGGATTTAGGGAAGAACGAGGAATCCTTGGTTGGAAAGGGATTGCAGAGGGCCTTAAATGTAAGACTGAGATGTTTATATTTTATACTAGAGGTCCTAGGGAGTTACAAAAGGTTTTTGAGAAGGGGAATGATCTGATCAGACCTGGCTCTCAGTAAGATTACTTTGGCAGCTGTGGGGAGGATGGATTGGAGAGAGCAGAGAGCAGGAAGATATATGAAGGATATTATAATAGGGTTGATAACAGGTAATAAAAGACTGAACTAAGATGATGACTGTATAAATGAAGAAAAGGGAATGAATACAAGGAATTTTATGGAAATAGAAAAAGCTAAATTTGACAATGGATTGAATGTATGAAATGAGGAAATAGGAAGAGTAAAAATGAGCTGGATGATGGAGAAGGTGATTATGCCTTCACTGGAACAAGGAAATTTGTAGGAAGGTCTAATTTATAAGAAAACATAGTGTCACTTTGGACATGTTGAGTTTCAGATATTCACAGGACATTTAGGTACAAATAGCATCGAGAAATTGATGGTATGGTTCTGAAGTTTGGGACAGATATTGTGGCTTACTTAAATAGATTTGGGAGTCATCTGCATAGAAATAATAACGGAACCCATGGAAATAAATGAGATCACTAAGAGGATTATATGGAAAGAAGAAAAAAGAGCTTAGAAGAAGAGGGTCCATTAAAGGTGAAGATCCCCAAGTGAATTTCATTTATTCATGCATACGATGATCAAGTTAAAGTTATAGGGAACCACATCTTTCCCACCCAGTCCAGGGTGGGATTATAAAGAAACAGCATTAAGGAGACTTAGTTCTTCTCCCTGCCAAATCCATTGAAGGCGCATTTCTAATCAACTCTAATTTTTTTTAGTTCTTACTATGTGCCTAGCACTATACTAGGTCCTATGAGAGAAAGAGGATTATTGTGCTGTCCACAAGGAACTTATAATCTAGTTGGAAAGATGATATCAATAGCCATAGAATTATGTGAAAATGAATTTGAATCTTCTCACAGATTTCCATCATGACTTCAGAGACAAATTCCCAAAGAAAAAATAGTGACTCAAAAGATAATAGTTAAAAAAATCATAGTGTTGAATGTACTAACTTTAAAAAAACTACTCTTATAATAATAAAACAATAACTTTCTAATAGAACAGTCCTTTTGTAATTAGATAGTGCTGCAGAAAGGTTGGGGTGTGTGATAGCTAGTCACTGAACGTCTTTGAACTTTGATTTCATCTGTAAAGTGGGAGTTATGATACTTTTAGTACCTAGTTTACAGGGTGGTTGTGAGCAACAAATGAGATAATGTATGTTAAGTGCCTTTTAAACTTTAAAGAGGCAATATGAAGGATTATTATTAGTAATGCAAATTTTGTTAGAAATACAATCCTGGACAATATGGAAAGAGAGGAGCCAAATTTTAATGGAAAGTCCCTCAGGGCTTTGAGAAAATACATTTAAAGATTCTAATAAAGACTAAGCATTAAAAGAAGAAACTAAGTGTATTTGTTTGAACTCCTTCAAGGAGAGGAAAAGGAAACATGAGAAATTCCTCCTGAAGTCTTAAAGTGGTTCCATGACAAGAAATGCCTCCCTTTTAAAGAAAGATCAGATGTCAGCCTTAGAAAATAGCAACTATAATTATAGATTACATTATTAAAAATGTGCCATTCATTTAGCCATTTGCCTTCACAGCATAGAAGCCAATGAAGTGACATCTCATAATGACAGGTTAATGGAGTCTCTGCTTGAGCTAAAACAAAAGGAACAGCTCATCCATTAGTATCCCAGACATTTCAACGATGAGCCCGTGTGTTACCCTGGACTTTTCTTCCTCTCTTAAATTGGTCTCTCAAGGAAATATGTCAATGTTCTTACTACCTTAAGACTGTTCTGTCATAGCTGCTCAAAGATAGTTTTACTGTCATCTTACTGACTAAGAAGCCATGGCATAAAGAGTGATGATATATGGACTCAAGGTCACCCAGGAGGTTGGCAGTAAGCCTGCTAATTCACAGGAGGCCATACTTTGAATTGCTTTTCTTAGGGATCAAATCAATAGGCATGATGAAGTTGCTTAATTGGGAAAGGGAAAAAATGGTTATATTTGGAAAGTGAGAGGGAGTAACTTGAACCCTGGCCCCATTTTAACACCAGAGGAAAAAGATCTCATATCATTTACCTCATGTAAGCATCTTTAATCTGAGCAGAGAGGCAGGGTAGATGACATCCTGGGGTGAGGGGTGGGGAGTGCAAAGGGGAGAAAGAGGGTATGATAAAATCTACCTGTGATGCCATGAGGCAAAGTCCTTGTTGGTGTTTCCCTCACATCATAGAAAGGATAAAGGATGGAGAGGTTTCCCTCGAAGGCTTGGGACAGGTCTTGTTATGGACATCTGATATATGGGGTTCTCTGGGACTTTAACACATTTGTGCTCAGCATCCTTCACTAGTTTTGAGGGTTCCTAGATATGGCTATATGCCTAGATTAGATCCCTGAGTCTTGCTCTGTCGGATATATTGAAGAAGAGGACCAAATGCTAAAATGGTATCTCTTTTCTAGGCTTCCCATTTGAATATTAATTTGTAAGTGAGAAAGTTCTTTTCTTAAAAGTCTAATATAAGGATATAATTGACTATTTACCACAGGCCCAGGAATTGAAATTTGCCTTTCTCACTATAACATTGCAGAATTGGGTTAGACAATACTATAATTAGATTGAAATAACACTTTAGAATTTCTAAAGTAACAAGATTAAAAATTCCAAAAGTCCTTTACTAACATAAATTAATTTAATGAAGGAGATACTGTTTTTACCTAATCTTTTACCTAATGTGGGTCGATTTATGAGTAGATATGGAGCCTTTGTGCATGGAAGTCAGAATGGTTAATAATAACAATGATGATAATAATAGTTGACATTCATCTAGTGCTTTAAGGTTTAACAAATACTTTACATATGTTATCTCACTTGATATTATGTTTGGTAGTGAGCTGGGTCATTGGAGAAACTACATTCATTGAGGTAATCACAATAGGCATAAAATAATTTTTTTTAAAGTATGGTATCTTCCACTTGCTCCCCACCCCCAAGTAGTGGGTGTCTTCCTGATTGCTGAAAGAAAGTAGCAAATCAATATGACACCTCCACAGCCCCAAGTATCTTCTTAAATGAGCAAAGAAAGCTGCAAATAAATTATTTGGTCATTTCAGTATTGCCTAAAGATACTTTTCCATTGCTCATTTAAGAAGATACTTGGGGTTGTGGAGGTGTCATACTGATTTTCTGCTTTCTAGGCCAGTGGCTGGGGCTGGTCCTCTAAGGCAGTTTGATTATAGGTGATTATGATATTTTATTTGTTGGTTCAATTCTCATTGCAGCACACAGGGCAGGGTAACCAAGGCTCTGCCCAGTAACACCAAAATCTGGAGGGTGTTAACAGAAGCTGAATTCTACCACAAAGAAACAACTGAGGTTAGGACTTGGTAAGAATGAATGATCTGTTCACATTTCTTCCCTCAGTAGCTATACCCCAAGTGAGATCCCTTTTGATCCTGTTCCATAACCTCCTAGTAGTAACTATTCCAACAAAGTTCTAATGGTGTTCCAGGCTATTTACCCCCCCATACTTGTGCAGTGGCAAGGGTTATCTTCATACTATAATAAGTAAAAGGTGGTCTGGAGGCTTAGGGCCAGACTTACAAGCATTTATTAATAAAAAGAGGGAGAGAAAGTGATAGAGAAGGGATATTTCAGCATAACTAGAACTGTTATTCCATTTTGCTGGCTGGCTGCAACACCCACCATCCCTCACCAGAAAAGAAACAGCACAGAGGAAAACCCCCTAGCCCCATGGCAGAAGCAGGTAAGGAAGTTAAGAGAGAGACCTCACTTCCTACCTGGTTTTACGAACCCTGTGCTTGGCCACTGGCTTTCAAACACCCTGCCTTCTGCCTTTCTGTGGCAACATTCCCCTGGTTCTCCCCACATTGACGCCAGGGAAGTCCACACTGACACTTGGTCTGTCATGTTGTCACTCGTGCTGATGCCAGGGGACACCAGGAGATGCCAATGTATGGCATGTTACTCTGTGACCTCTATGTCTCATTGTTGGGGTGCCTCAGGATGGATGTATTTTACTTCACACAATATCCTTTTCTGCTAGATTGTATTTATAACAATAAATAACAACAATAAGCATTTATTTAGTGTCTTAAGTACTTTACAAATATTATCTCATTTGATCCTTACCAAAACCCTGGTGAGAAGATGCCATTTTCTCACTTTTACAGATGAGGAAATTGAGGCAAACAAAAGCTAAGTGATTGGTCAGAATCACACAGTTAATAAGTGTCAGAGGCTAGACTTGAAATCATGTCTTCTTAGGTTCTTCAGTTTGAAAAATGCTACATACTGCTTATCCTGGACATCAGAAATACTCTTTCAGTCCTCATATGAATCACTTAGCCTTTTTCTATTGCATCATCTTATATGCAATCTTTAATCTTGACCAGCTATCTCCTAAATGAATATACTTTTGGGCACCATGAGGACTCATCTGAAAATCATCCCTTTTCCTAGAAAAACATCCCAAAGCCTATACCCTTCTAATAGCATCATTTTCAAACGTGAAGTAAGGCAGCATTTTCTAAACTGCTTTGGCCATAGAATATTTTTTGTCTTGAAGTAAATTGACAGGATTCATAAATATTGGTTCAGCCTGGGATATTTTCAGGCTAAAGAAGCATTAGGGGAAATTCTGTATCAAAATAAAGAATATTATTGTTGGGGTTGTACCCCAAAGAGATCATAGATAAACAGACTTGTATGAAAATATTTATAGTTGTGCTTTTTGTGGTGGCAAAAAAACTGGAAAATGAGAGTATGCCCTTCAATTGGGAAATAGATTAACAAATTGTGGTATATGCTGGTAATGGAATACTATTGCACTCAAAGGAATAATAAACTGGAGGAATTCCATGTGAACTGGAAAGACCCAGGAATTGATGCAGAGTGAAAGGAGCAGAGTCAGAACATTGTACACAGAGACCAATACACTGTGGTAAAATAGAATGTAATGGACTTCTGTACTAGCAGCAATGCAATGACCCAGCACAATTTTTCTGAGGGATTTATGGAAAAGAACGCTGCCCACATTCAGAGGAAGAACTGCAGGAATGGAAACACAGAAGAAAAGCAACTGCTTGAACACATGGGTTGAGGCGGACATGATTGGGGATGTAGACTCAAAACTACCACACCAATGCAACTATCAACAATTTGGAAATAGGTCTTGATCAATGATACATGCTAAAACCAGTGGAAATGTGCATCGGCTAAGGGTGGGGGGAAGGTCGGGGGAGTGAAGGGGAAAGTAAGAGCATGAATCACGTAACCATGTTAACTTTTCTAAAAAACGCAAATTATTAAATGAAAAAAAAAGAATATTAAATCTCATAACCCATCAAAAATGTTGAACACAAATTGTTCGTACATTTCCTAAATTATATTTTAGAGGAGAAAATATTTCTATCAACTTTTTCTCATGGAGCACCTATTTGCAATACATGAAATTCTAGGATTCCATAGAAATCATCAAGTTGACACGCATTTATTAAGCACCTAATAAGCACCAGAGAGTCCAAGGAAGGCAAAATCAGGCCCTGCGCTCAAGGAGCTCATGTCTTTAATGAGAAAGACAACATCTAAAGAATTGTATAATAACAATTTATACAAGATAAATAGGAAATAACCTCAGAGGGAAGGCACTAACATTAAAGAATATCAGGAAAGCTTTCTTGCAGAAGGTGAGATTATAGTTTAAACTTAAAGAATTCCACAAGGGAGAAATGAGAATTCTAGGCTTAGAGGACAGTCAGTGAAAAGGCATTCAGTCACAAAATGTAGTGAGCAGCTTGTGTGAGGAACAACAAAGAGGCCAATGTCATTTAATCATAGTGCACAGAGGGGTCCCATGGAATGCAATTTGGAAAACCCTGCTATGATATTTTTTCCTGGGTATGGAAGCTTCTAACTAAGTAATGCTTCAAGGGTTAAAAAGAACCCCCTTTTTTTGCAGCTAAGAATAAACATGCATCAGCTACCATTGATCTTGAAATAAAATGCAGATGCAAAAAATAACTTTTTTCAGGCACAGTATCAAGGAACTCAGAAAACCATTCATCTCCAAGGACTATTTCCAATGTAATTTAAGTGTCAAAAGTTTGAAGAGAAGGAAAAGAGCTTAATATAATCTGAAATGTATATGGATTTAATAAAAAATATGCTTTCCTTTCTATATGGTAGCATCTACTGTTCCTTCTGGGATAATTGCTTTCTGGCAAAAGAACTTTCCTTAACCCAGTGAATTATGAACTTTGCCTGAAGCGTTACCCAAGATGGACAGGTCATAGTAGAGAGTTCTGACAAAAGATAATCCACTGGAGAAGGAAATGACAAACCACTCCAGCATCTTTGCCAAGAAAACCTCATGGATAAGGCCTAATGTGCTATTGTCTGGAGTCACAAGGAGTTGGACATGACTGAACAACAAAGCATCTACTGTAACACAGATTACTAGGCATTTAGCTATGGGACAATGGCATGACTTGTCCCTTAGTCATCAGATTAATATAATGTATGACAATAGGGGGAAATGGCATACACCACATGGAGGAGGCAAGAAGAGAAAAAATATATATTGGAGAAATAAACTTACACAGTATACCAAGATTTGACAGTAATACTCAAACCTAAAGAAAGCTCTAAACAATCAGCCCCTGGAAAAATTATGAAGTCAGGTACATTGGCCTTCAATGTCTTCTACCTTCCTTTCTATAGCCAATTTCTCCTCACCCTGAAAGTCTCTTCTTGTGTGCCAATCCCTCTTTCCCAAACCAACTTCAAAAATGCCTCATGATGGGGGCAGCTGGGTAGCTCAGTGGATTGAGAGCCAGACCTAGAGACGGGAGGTCCTAGGTTCAAATCCAGCCTCAGACACTTCCCATCTGTGTGACCCTGGGCAAGTCACTTGACCCCCATTGCCTACCCTTACCAATCTTCCACCTATAAGTCAATACACAGAAGTTAAGGGTTTAAAATTTAAAAAAAAATGCCTCATGCTCTCTCTAACCTCACTCTTCCCTTTCCCTTCTCAAAAATAGCTCTCAATCTAAATAATATATATATATATATGTGTACACACACACATATATCCTTTGAAAATTGGATTTGATTAGTCACCCTGAAGTATAAATGACAAGTAATAATTTAATGGATTATTCTACCTTGGATTTCTTAAATTTTAATAGGGAACATCCTCTTAATCCAAAAGAATGGAATTCTAATGTTGTTCATCCTTCATTTCAAAGAAGGCCAGTGACATTACAGGGCAATACTTTGACTTTGAAATGAATAAGAATTCAGTGCAGCAGAGTTGCACAAAGTCATCAGCCTCAAAGTCCAGTGACAAGACAGAAGTCAGGATAACTGGTGATGGCCCAGGATATAGTAAATTACCTTGTTATTTTGATGAATAACCGAGCTCTCGGCACTCCACAATGCCAGCTTCTGCTACCTTCATGACCAATAAAACAAATTGTTCTCACCCACCCATTCTGAAGAAGGATGTCTTCATATGCTTGAGGTAGACATTCCTATAATTCACTGACTGGCTTTGAAGCCAGTTGGCTATCCTCAACCTAGTTTAGCCAATTTGCTGAGATGATTTTGCCAGGGGTGGCCACTGCACATGCTACAGTGTCTTGGAGCCATAGGCGAGAGCTGGGTGAAGGTGGACACCAAAGGTGGATGAGCAGCCCTGGAAAGGACTCGGCAAGCCCTCAACACCAGAGGTGCTAGTCCTCCCTGAAAACCTCATATACCTTTAATGGCAGAATATTCGATAGCAATAGCCTGATAATGGACTTACTTTGGCTCAGAAGAGGCCTCAAAGAACCTCAGATTATATTGTATAGACACTGCCTATTCTACTCACCCATCGGATCAGCTGTCTGGATCTTTACCTGCTAAGGATTTTAACAAAAGTTGGAAGTTTGTTATTAGTAATAATAATAATTACTTACATTTGTCTAGCTTTATTTGGTTTACAAAAATGCTTTTGTATGCATTATATTAGTTGGCCTTCATAATAAACCTTGGAAATAGCATGGCACAGTGGGTAGAGTATCTGGCTCCAAGCTGAGAAGACCTCAGATTCAAGTTGTGCCACTGGCATATTGCACCTGTGATCCTCTGGGCTTAACTTCTCAGTGCTCTAGGCTATCCTCTTAAGACTATAATAGTAGCCTACATTAATAATATTGTAGAGGAAGTACTGACTTGCAATGATGGATGAGGTTTCCTTATCTGAGTGTTTTTACTAATGAAATCACTGGTCTAACGCCTGTCCCTAATAAACCCGATTGGGACAGGCAAAGGTGGTGTCACTGTCCCCACTTAAGGATAAGAAGGGGTATATGGGGTGTTCGGAGAAAACTAGTCTTTCTGGTGTGAGGACTTGCTGAGCCCCTCTTTTTCAGGGCTGCTTTCCTCCTTTGGTGTCCAACTGCCACCTACTTCTCACCTGTGATTCCAAGAAACGGTAGCATGCATAGCAGCTACACCCTGATAAACTGTCTCACCAGTTGGGCTAAACCAGGTGGAGGGTAACCAATGACCTTCAAACCCATTAACGAGTTAGGGCGTATCTACCCCAAGCATATGGAGACAATCACCTACCCTAGACAGAGTGGGAAGATGAGAATAATTTATTCCAATGGCCACAAAAGCAGCAAAAGCGGACTCTGAAGAGAAGAAGCTAAAGCTCATCTATTGAATCCTGAACCATCACTAGTCATCTCAATTTTTTTGTCTTGCTACTGAACTTTGATGACTCCAGAAAAGAGATCAGGGTCAACTTTGTGGAACTCTGCCTCACTCAAATCCAATCTATTCACAAGTCAAAAGATACCATAGCATTTTACTATTTACCATTTTACTATTTTACTCTCATTATCACAGATGATTGTGCACTCAATGCAGCCTCTGAGACTGAGATGCAAAAGAGCATGAATTGATTCTCTGTTACTTGGGCTAATTTTGGCCTGACAATGAATACCAGGAAAATAGAAGTTCTATACCAGCCAGCACCTCATCATCCATGCATGGAACCATTGGTTAGAGCAAATTTGGAAATTTTGAATGTTGTGGATAAGTCCACTTACCTTGACGGTATGCTTTCCAGAGATGTCCACATAGATGATGAAGTTGATGCATGCTTTTCTAGACCTAGCTCAGTGTTTGGAAGGTTCCAAAGGAAAATATGGGAGAGAAGAGGTATTAGGCTGCCTGCCAGCCTAACTAAAGGTCTACAGGGCCATTGTGTTTACCTCATTGTTGTATGCCTCTGACACCTGGACAGTATACCAGCACCAGGTCAAGAAACTAAATTGCTTCCATTTGAATTGTCTTAATAAGATTCTGAAGACAATCAGGTAAGATAAGGTTCCAGACACTGAGCTCTTTTCTCAAGCTGAACTGTCAAGCATTCAGCAACTCTGGTAGGCTGGTCATATTGTTCAAATGTCAAATGCATGTTTGTCTAAAAGACTATTTTACAGAGAACTCACACAAGGCAAGCACTCACACAGAAGTCAGAAGAAGTGATACAAAGACACTCTCAAAGTCTCTCTGAAGAACTTTAGTATTCATTGTGAGACATGGGAGACACTGGCACAGCACTGTCCTGCATGGCAGGGCCACCTCAAAGAAGGCATTGTGCTCTCTGAGCAAATAGAATTTCAGGAGCTCAAAAGAAATGACAAGTGCACAAATTTAGATATATTTCCATCCCAAACATTCGTATAGGCTATTTGTGTCTGATCTGTTGTAGAACCTTCTGAGCTCATATTGGCCTGATCAACTACAGTAGAACCCACTGTACTTGGCAGTTTTTCCCTTTGTATTATTCTCAGTACCCAATACAATATTTGGTACAGAATAAGAGCTTCATAAATGCTTTAGATTGATTTTTGTTATAATTTTCTCTCTGCAGGTTTTCATTTTGGGGTTTCTTTTAAGAGTTGTTCAGTGTATTCTTTGTATTTCCATTTTATTCCTGGTTCTCAGAATTTGGGGTAATTTTATTCTAAGATTTCTTGAAATAGGATGTTTAGACTCTTTTGTTTTTTAATCATGACATTCAGGAACTATAATGATTCTTACATTTTTTTCCTTGCTCTGCTTTCCAGGTCAGTTGTTTTTGCTATGAGATATCTTACATTTTCTTCTATAGTCTCAGCTTTTTTACTTTGTTTTCCTATTTCTTGCTGCCTCATGGAGTTCCTGGCTTCCATTTGGTCTCATCTAATTTTCAAGAAATTTGTTGTCTGGGTAAGGTTTTATAAACTTGGGCCAAGCTCCCATTTCTTTTCCAATTTTTTTTCTCAAGTACTCTCAGTTCCTTTATAAAAACTATTCTAAGCTTTTTAAAATTCTTGCTTCATCTCTTCCAGGAATTTTAGTTGAATTTGTGCCCAAGCTATATTTTTCTCTGAGACTTTGCTTGTAGATATTTCATAGTCATTCTCTTCTTCTGGGTTTGTGTCTTGAGCTTCCCTGCCACCATAATATCTCTTTGCCGTGGAATTATTTTCTTGTTTGCTCATTCTTCCAGTTTATTTCCTGACATCAAACTTGATATTAAAGCTGGGCACCATGGCACATCTGGAGGGAATTTCTGACTTGGTCCTACTTCTGCTTTGGGGGAATATCAAGGGTTGTATTGTTCCAAGATCTCAGGGAAAGGCTAGGAACTGTTAAATTGGGTCAGATTAGCAATTGTGAATATGGAGTCTCTGTTAGAGAAGGAGTAGACAGGCTTAACAGGAGGGAGGGGAAGGAGAGAGTAGAATTCTTCCTCCACCCCCACTGAGGGTCAGTTAAACTGTAGTTCTTTGGATCTAGGTATGGAGGCAGTTCAAGCTCACTAATTCAGGGCCTAGATGGAGAATTTATAGGGAATAATCCCACAGAAGTTATTAACCCTCTCTGTTTAAAATTATTCCCCACACCCTAGGAATAGATGAGGTCAGGTTGTCTACAAACCAGTTGACAGGCTCTTAGGTCAGAAACTACACCAGTTCTAGCTTGGAAAGAGTCTTGGGTGGGTAAAGTATACTGATGGTGAGTATACCCAAAATATATCTTCACACAGGCCCAGTATCTAACAAGCAAAGGGATTTAATGTTTTCAGGAAGGCAGAATGAAGGGAAATGGGTTAGGTTTGAAAAGGGAGGGAGGTAAACTAAGTAAAATCTTTCAATACACAGGTTGGCTGCACATTCCCCCAAAACAATTTAACTCTTATCCCACTCCCTAAATAATCTTTCTCCTAACCTAATGTAACTAAGTTGAAGGTGGAAGGGTAATCTTACTTGAAGGTCTATATAGAAATTAGCTATGATGCTGCAGTTGAGATACTCTCTCAGTTGAAAGCCAGTGATGAAACACTCAGCCCCTGGGGATCAGAGATGAGTGAACCAGCACTTGAACCCACAAGGAGTGTGATCAAGTGTCCTTGCAAGAAGGGTGACCTGGTCTTTTATACCCAGGTCTCCAACTGCCCTCAACTGTCCCCTCTCCTGGAGTTCTGGGGGGGGGGGCACTATGGAATTCTGTGAGGCAGCTTTGACCCCTTTCAGGATCATGGATGCTACAGAACCTATAAATTTTTGGTATTCCTAGAGTGGTTTGATCCAAGGCAAGGTCTGATTGCTGGCCGCTTGGACTCAGCTCTACAAGTTTCTATTCTGGGTTCGAATCTGTGAAAGAGTAGCCTGCTGCTCAACTCCATTCATCAGCCATCTGGAAAGTTCTCTTGGTTCAAAAAGGCAGAATTATTAGCTCCCTTTTGGTCTGGGATTCTTGTCTTGATTATTTTTTTGCAAGTAGAGCTGGATGTTGGTGCTGGAAACCCTATCTACTCTTGGGGTATAAGTTATATCACTGCCACTTGTTTCTGAAATTTTTCCTGTCTCTGTACACCACTTGAGGCCTCCCTACCAGAATACTCACCCTAGGGACAGGTCATCTTCTCAGCCTGACCTGGATTTGTAACTTGGAAATGAGCAAAGACAACAAAGCTGCCAATTTGCACCTATCTCTGTTTTAGGATGGGTATTGGTCTAGGAGTGTCCTGGTATGGGTCCTTTGCCGTTCTCTAGGTGTTAGAGTACTTAGTGTGGTTACTCTTGGCCAGCTCCTACCCCCAGTGTCAATAGATTTCCCTCTCTGTAAATTGACACACTGTGAATCTTTCTGGATTTTCCCATCAAGATTTAGTCTTGTAAATTTTCTAGATCTATTTGGAGATTTTTGTGGAGGGGAATTCAGTTGTCCTGCTCACTACTACTCAGCCATTTTGGCTCCTTTGCTGATTAATTTTGACTCAAAGTTCAGTATTTTATCACATCACTTTTTGAATATCAAATAAATGCTTTGGAGATGCCAAGGCTTATTATCTTGTTATTTTATATATTAGAACTATATGGAAGCAGCTAGTAGCTCACTGGTTAGAAAGCCAGGCCTGGAGATGGGAGCCCTGGTTTCAAATTTAACCCCAAACATTTCCTAGCTAAGTAACCCTGGACAAATCACTTAACCCTAATTGCCTAGCTCCTATCACTCTTTTGTCTAGGAACCAATACTTAGTATTGAGAAGGTAAGAGTTTTTTGGTGCGTGTGGTTTTTTTAAATATATTGGTTCTGTTATATCTTAAGGAGCCCCAGTCTCTCTTTCTGAGGACTTTCAGATCATGTGACCCAGAAGAGAGGGGAACTAAGATTATGTTTAAGAGGTAAAGTAATTTCACCAGTCTACATGGTCTAGTACACCAAGAACCCTAAAGAAGGAATAGTTTAATGAACTAACAGTACAAAATACTAATCCCTAGCTCCTCTTATTCTTTTCAGTACTCCTTCCCTTACAGCCCACCATATTCCTGAAAGGCTACACAAACTGCTTTAGAGTCTTGCAATGTAACTCAATTCTTACCTTATTCCCAATACCCAAGTTTCACCAAATACCAAGACAGAAGTTTGTCTTGGATGGAATAGCAGTGTGGCAATGCTTTGTGGTATTGAAGAGCTTAGCCAGAAGATTGAGGAACAGAGTGAATTGGGGAAGGACACATGTATGTAACTTATGACACCACTTAGCATGAAGAAAGAGCCCACCTTCTATCTGGGACAAGGTTTTCCTCCCTCCTTAAGTGAGATACTGATGCCTGTGAAGCATGAATTACCCAGTGTAAGAGACTGAATAGCTTTGGAGCACAACCCCCAGGGGAAAAGTGCCATCAAAAGAGGAGTCAGAAAGTGATCAATAAAGGAATGTAAGAGGGGAAAGATGGGAATTACCAAGTATTTTAGGAGGAAGAAAACTCACCTTGAACATTAGCAGATAAACCAACAGGGGAGATGTTAATAATAAAAGGGAATATATCCTCCAG
Source organism: Gracilinanus agilis (assembly GCF_016433145.1). Taxonomy (NCBI): domain Eukaryota; kingdom Metazoa; phylum Chordata; class Mammalia; order Didelphimorphia; family Didelphidae; genus Gracilinanus; species Gracilinanus agilis. The sequence goes on along the minus strand of NC_058131.1, from coordinate 117,436,698 downwards.
ATCAGCTAAAAAAGTACAGACATCAATGAATAAATATTGCAAGATAAAAGAAAAATGAATTAACACCTAATGAGACAGAGGACCCTGTGGTTTCCCAAGAGAGCATGAAAACATAGCAGGGTATCCCTAAATGGTTTAAAGGGAAACAAGGAGTGCAAAAGTGGAATTTATGACCTATACAGCAGAAATAATTGACAAAGGAGAAAAACATGAATTCATGGTGGCATGCCTGGAAATTCTTCCTCCCCTCATCTTTGCCCCTGACTTCTCTGGCTTCCTTTAAGTCCCTGCTAAAATTTCACCTTTGATAGGAAGCCTTTTCTGAACCTCTATAATACCTTCCCTCTGCTGATTGTCCTTAATTTGTCCTGTATATGTCTTCTTTGTACATATTTGTTTGCATATTATCTCCCCCATTAGACTGTGAGGGAAGAAACTGATTTTTGCCTTTCTTTGTATTCCTTGTACTTAAGCATATTTCCTGGCACATAGTAGCTGCCGATTAAATGCCAGTTGACTGACTGACTCCGTGTTTCTCCTCAGAATGGGTCTTACCCCTTCAGGAATCCTTTCTTTAAGACTCAAAGTTTTCATTATTCTTCCTCCATCTCCCTTATCATAGGTACACACTAACTTACTGTTCTGCACAATATAAGCCTGTAAAGACTCCTCTAAAGGTGATCTAAAAGCACCTTTCAAGCTCTAGCTGACCATGTATACAAATAAAAGGCTAGGATTGTAGTTAGGTAGAAGAAACAATGACTTTCTCCTTTGGCATTGTCTCTATCCCTTTTCCTCACTCATTCTTAAAAAAAAAAAAAACCCTTACTTTGTGTCTTAGTAACAATTCTAAGACAGAAGGGCAAGGGCTAGGCATATGGGATTAAGTGAGTTGCCCAGTGTCACACATCTAGAAAGTATCTGAGTCCAGATTTGAACCCAGATCATCCCAAATCCAAGCCTAGAGATCTATTCACTGAGCCAACTAAATACCCTTCCCTACTTACTACCACATATCATAAATAGAAGAAGGCTTAAGTTTGGAAAAATGAGGAACCCTGAACCTCAGGATTATTTGATCATTATTGAATAGATAGTCTTTATTTGACTTAAAGCCTAGCCTTAAGATCATAAACTTATTAGGTACAAGAAATGCTTACCATGAGTTAAGAGTAAGTGGTTCAGAGTGTAACAATAAAAAGAGCTAATAACCAATGTTATGATGGGTTATGATAGAAAGGAGAGAGAGAGAAAGTCTATGTGGTGAGACTCTCTTCTAGCTCTCCCCTCAAGCTTAATATATAGTGGGAGACTTCAAAGGGGTGTCACCCTGAAACTGGGTGACCTGGATGGTCATGCTGCCCCACAGGAATTGGGGTCAAGGCTTCCCTATAAGATGAGGTATGTGGTACCCCAATCTGATTCTGAATGAGGGCAGGGTTCACACAAGCCTCCCCCAAGGTCAGTCAACTTCACAGCAGGTGGTCTGGCTCCAAGATGGAGGCAGCCAGACCAAGCTGTGGTTCCCCTCTCCCTTGTTGTCTCTCAGACACTCTGGAATGCTATCTGACTAATGAATGGTTTTTATTATTCGCAATTCAGGGGTTGGAGAAAGGGGTGAAGGGCAGAGGGATTTGGGAGTGCCCTCTTCTCTGTTCCTATGGAGTCTGTTACTTGGATGGGAACCTTAATGGATCCCACTCCTAAGCTTCACCCCCTTGTCCCTTGTCCTTCTGTTTCCATTTTAAGTTAGACTGGAAAGGGTCTCTCAGCAAGGTTGGGTAATGGGGGAAGGAGACTAAGAGATTGCTCTCAAAATGGAGTCCAAACACTTAGCTAACTCGATTATTGAAGTCTTGTTGGGTGAGATGTGATGGAATCTTTGACCAAGGAATCAGAGTTTCAATGTCCAAAAAAAAATCCTCAGGAAGACCTCAGGACCAGATCCAAGCTGGGTTGTCCACCTCCTCCCTCTCTCAGTCCTCTGCTGGAAGACCTCTCCTCCCTCCTCCAGAGAATTTCCCAGAAATCTCTCTGGTCTCAACTGTCATTAACTGTCACCAACTGTCAAAAACTCCTTCTCTGGCTCCTTTTTGTCCCATCCCCCTTGCACAAATCCCATCCTTACAAGAGAGACCCTAACCAGAAGTCAATTGGTCAGGAAATAAGCATTTATTAAGAGCTCACTATATGACAGGGAGTTTACCACCACCCCAATCCCCATCCACAAAAGATTGAGGCCAAGAGTATTTGTTTAATGTCTGAAGTTGAAGATTTCATATTAGAGATAAGGAGCTGAACAACACTTTATTTATTCATAAGACAATATCCTTGCCACATAGACTAAGCTAGTTTTTCCTCAAAAAAGGCATCCTTGACACTTAATTGGTACAGAGGTCCAAAATTTGAATAGTTGCTCACTTCCTGCTCTTCTTAAGATTCCTTGCTGCTCTTCAAGTCAATACATCCTCCTGACCAGGACCATCTCCCTTTGGGCACAACAAGGAGAACTATAGACAGCTGAATTACTTTTTTTTAAAATTTTATTTAATTAATTGATTAAGAATATTTTTCCATGGTTACATGATTCATGTTCTTTCCCTCCATGTCTCCCCCCAGCCATCCCTCCCCCCGTAGCCAATGAGCAATTCCACTGGGTTTTACATATGTCATTGATCGAGTCCTAGTTCCATATTATTAATATTTGCATTAGGGTGATTGTTTAGAGTCTATATCCCCAATCATGTACCCATCAAACCATGTGATCAAGCAGTTGTTTTTCCTTCTGTGTTTCTGCTCCCACAGTTCTTTCTCTGGATGTGGGTAGCATTCTTTCTCATAAGTCCCTCAGAATTGTCCTGGATCATTGCTTTGCTTCCAGTAGAGAAGTCCATTACATTCAATTGTACCACAGTTCTCCTGTTTCTGCTCCTTTCACTTTGCATCAATTCCTGGAGGTTCCAGTTCACATGGAATTCCTCCAGTTCATTATTCTTTTTAGCACAATAGTATTCCATCACCAACAGATACCACAATTTGTTCAGCCATTCCCCAATTGAAGGGCATCCCCATATTTTCCAATTTTTTTTTGCCATTACAAAGAGCGCAGCTATAAATATTTTTGTACAAGTCTTTTTCCTTATTATCTCTTTGGGGTATAAACCCAGCAGTGGTATGGCTGGATCAAAAGGCAGACAGTCTTTTAAAGCCCTTTGAGCTAGCTGAATGACTACTGAGTTATTGATTAAAATTCTTTCTGTGCTCTTCAGTAATTTTTAAAAATTAAGTGTTATGTAGTCTATAAGTGATTCATTTCATTCCTATACTGAATCTGAATATCCTGAGAAGGTATCAGCGGTCCTACAAAACCAGATGCATGAGCTCCTCTGCCATCTGTGCTCTGAATATGTTACCTAAGTATGTGCCTTTCCATGCATACTCCTTATATGCATCCCCTTGCCTCAATAAGACTGCATGGAGTTGTTGGGGTCAGTGTACCAGGCTTATAGGGGAAACGTTTTATCACTACTTTTCTTACTATGCCAGTTTGTTAAATGTCTTTGCTTAGAACTAAATGTGTCCTCTGGCCAGCTACTTAAAGTTAATTGTTTCAGTGCAGGCTTAAGAGCTTTGGTTCTTAGTGATTGAAGATCTACAGAGTATCTTGAATGTAAAGTAGTCATTTCCTAAGGGACACACAATGGGAGTTGGGGGTTGGTGCTCTGAGCCATTACACTCTCATCATTGCTTCATCAATACCTGCGCTGACCCATACTTGTCACTTGTCCTCTCTCTCTCTCTCTCTCTCTCTCTCTCTCTCTCTCTTCCTGTCTCTTTCCCTCCTTCTCCTTCCTTCCCTCTGTCTGTCTTCCTTTCTGTCTCTGTCTCTCCTGAATTCATCCTCACACTGAAACCCCTCCATAATCATGCCATCCTTCTCTTATTGCCCAGGCATTCAATGGTGCAATCTTACCCTAAATATTAGTTGTCAAATGCTAGCCTTCTGCCTACTTCCATGTTCCTTTAAATATGGTTTCCAATTCACTCTCAATTTCCATTTGACCAATACCAATCCCAAGGTTATATCTAGGCACTCTGCAATAGTCCCATAGAATTATACCAGCTATATCCTTTAGTGCCTTAAAGATGTAACTACAATCCTCCCTTGCTATATTGTGGTTCACTTATTGCAGCTTCACTATATTGGGAGTTTTAAAAAAAAAACTAATTCTGTGTTACGGAATTTTTACTATATTTCAGGATTTTGTGAAGGAATAAGGTACTGTACACAATGGAAATGCAGTACACCACTACCACCTGTGCAAGTTTTCCAATGTGAGATTGTACATGGCTGAGCACAAAGCCATTGTTTCTATATTGGCTAATGGAATGAAGGGTGACCAACCATAGCACTATGTTCTGTATCCTGGGCATTGATTGGCTCAGTGTTTGTAAGAGTGTGGAAAAGGTTTATAGGAGAGAGAGAAAGGGTTTATAAAGTATCTCTAAATATAATATAATATAATATAATATAATATAATATAATATAATGTAATGTAATGTAATGTAATGTAATGTAATGTAATGTAATGTAATGTAATGTAATGTAATATAATGCTACTACTTTACAAATTTTCAACTATTGCGGAGGTCTCTGGAATGTAACTCCTGTATTAGGTGAAGAATCATGGTACTTCTTTTTTTTCCCCCCTCAGTCTAGGAATCCCCTGATATTGACCCATTAAAGGTTCAATATACTATATATAATAAGACATCCAATTTTGTGTCTCTCATGTATTTTTAAATGTTATATTTTATGACCAATGAACATTATAATGTTATATTTTATGCCCATTCAGTATTTAGTTGTTGGGGTTCCATTTTAAGGTAGTCTCAGAATCTCACCCTTAGCTTTTTCCTAACTTTTCCCTTTTCTTAAACTTTGTTGGTTGATCATATATACTGTTAAGTCTCTTGTAGGAGTGTGCATGTATGCATGTATGTGTGCGTTTTTGTGTGTGGTGCAAGTATTTTTTCCCCTCCAATTTTATACTTATAATTCAAAACATCCACAAGAAGTGAAATTTCTCTCTGGAGAAAGATCTCCTACAACAAAATACCACCAACAAAATACCCACAACAACAAAAAACCACCACCAAGGTTTTGGTATTGAGAAATTCTTTCCAGAAACACTAGGGCACTTGTCATATGGTATTGTTACATAGTCTTATTCAGTCTTAAACTTTGGAAATGACAGTAGAAAATGTAAATAAATATGTATTCCTTCCCTAGTTCCAAACTAATCACTCTCTAAAGTACTAGTAAGACAGGTAGGTGGTACAGTGGACAGTGTGGTAGACTTGGAGATGGAGAGACAGACAAATAAGATAGATAGATAGATAGATAGATAGATAGATAGATAGATACATACATACATACATACATACATACATACATACATACATACATTGATAAATTGATTGGTAGGAAGAGCTAACTCAGCCACTTGTTAGCTATGCAGACATAGTCAACTATTGGCCTCAATTTTCTCATCTATAAAACAGTGATATTAATTGCATCTGCCTTATAGGCTTATTTAGGGAGACCAAATAAGACAATATTTAGAAAGTAAACTTTAAAATACTACATAAATGCTAGGGTTTTGTTGTTGTTGTTTTGTAGAAGCCTTTCTTCCTTTCACTCTTTAAAGTCATTTGAATGAATATTCATTTAAGGAGGTAACTCACACTTCTAGAAACCCAAGACCTACACTTACATGTTAAACAAAGAGCTCTGTAAATTCATACAATGTACACTGAAATCAAATGATTTCCAAATAGTATCCATTCTTGGTTGTTCATATGTAGATTAAATGCGTGGTAAATTTTATTTCAGGTTGACTTGTCTGCTACCCATCCATTTTGTGGTACCCAGAGATTATAAGGCAATTTCAATGCTGACCATAATTAAATGATAATTTGGAAGCTCAGTCTGCTGTAAAAATGGTATACCTTTCTATATCCCTCCATCAGCTTGAAAAATCAAGAGTTGAGTGCAATTAGTCTAGGGGACCCATGTCTGCATGTGTAGGTGTAATAGGTAGGCATATTCCATTAGAATAGGAATATCTCTAGAGATTCAGAGTTAAATAAAATGCTTCTCCTTTTGCTACAGGGTTTTAATGGCTATTTTCTACTAGCCTGAAGAGAAATGCATCATATAAAGAATGGGTCTTCAAAATAACTCTCAAAAATAGATTATATTTAAAGCAAATATAGGAATATTAGCTTTCATATTATTTTTATTATTATTAAGTTCTGTTTTCCCATATAGTCTCTAGGGCAGCAAGGCATTGTGGGTAGAGTTCTTAAGTTAGAAGAAAGTGGACCTGGATTTAAACCTGACTCACTAAGGCTATGTGCAAATCACTCAAAAACTCTCTGAGCCTCAGTTTCCTCATCTATAAAATGGGAATAACAATACCTGTAAGGTCCTATCTCACTGGGCTATTATGAGGTTCAAATAAAATAATCTCGGTTAAGTCCTTTTGGGACCATAACACTTTCTAGAAGTACCTGCTGTCATCATTTTTATCTTGTTCTGATCTTTTTGTGAAATTATTAGTATTATCTTCTCATCCTTTTTGATGGAGTTCAGAGATAAATGGTCCTGAGACAAGACATTAGACTATCTTCATTCCTTTATAGACAATGGTCTCGTAATAAATAGATATACAGACAGCATCCTAGGAAAAATTCCAGGAGCAGGCAAGACAACAAGAATGCCATGTACCTCATCATGTTTCCAAATGATTTTGAACTCTTCTTTATATTTTGAAAACTTTTTGTTCCATGTAGCTTGAAAATTATGAATATTAGGAATAATAACATCTATTTAAAACATTGTTATTAAGTTTTTGTGAGTTAGTGTTGCATACTAACAATTGTAGGCAACACTATGGTAATGGTCTATGTCCAGAGCATTTTATTAGTTGAGCTCTCCAGGATTTTTAACATCTGCATTTATAGTATGTGGAGTTAATATTTGTCAGTATGCAAAATATAATGAGCTTCTGATTTATAATTCTAGCCAGGTGATGTCATGCTACGTATTTGTTAGGTGCAAAACACCTAAAGCCTGCCATGATAGGTTACACTATCTCCATCTTTCCACACATAATCTCCATCAATTGAGAGTTGTGTTCCTGAAGAACTCTTTTGTAGTTGCTGATGGCTACAACCCGATCCTGAAGTTCTATGATAGCTCTCTCCATTTCTTCTAACAAATCCTCATGACTCAGACGTTTTGTTCTGCATTTCCTTGTCCACATATTCTTGGCTGAGCTCATGCAGAAGTCACTCTTGGACAATCTTTTGATTCCATTCTTACATCTCAGTTGCCTGGATTATTGAGAGGTGACTTGTTCCAAATCATACAACCAGTATGGGTCAGAGGATAGACATGAAGCTAGGTCTTCCTGACTTTAAGGCTAGCTCTTTAGACATTAAGCCATACCTCACCCTGACTCTCATCCTCAGAAGGGTCAATCAATCAATCAACATTTCTTAAGAATCTACTATATGACATGGTGATACAAAGGAAGGCAAAAGACAGTTCTTGCCCTCAAGAAACTCACAACCTAATGGGAGAGACAACAAGCAAAAAAATATGTACAAATATAATACAAGCAGGATAAATAGAAAATAACAGAGGGAAGGCACTGGAATTAGTCAGGATTGGGGAAAGCTTCCTGTAGAAGGAGGGATATTAACTGGGACTTGAAAAAGTCCAGGGAAGCCAAGAAGTAAAGCTGAGGCGGGAAAGCATTCCAGATATAGAGGATAGCCAAAGAAAATGTCTGGAGCCAAGAGATGGAATATCTTGCTCATGGCACAGCAAGGAGGCCACTGTCACTGGAAACAAGAATAGTATGTGGCAGGGAATAAGGTATAAGATAACTGGAAAGGTGATGAGGGATTAGATTATGAAGACTTAGAATGCCAAATTTTGTATTTAATCCTGGAGGTGATAGGGAGTCATTGAAGTTTACTGAGTAGGTGGAGGTGGGTGGTAACATGGTCAGATCTATGTTTTAGGAAAGTCACTTTGACAACTGATTGTGGAATGGACTGGAGTGGGAAAAGTCTTGTGGCTGGCAGACTTATCAGCAGGCTAATGCAGTAATCTAGGTATGAAATAATAAGGATCTGCATCCTGGTGGTGGTAGTCTTTGGAAAGAAAGAGGCATATTTGAGAGATGTTGCAAAGGTGGAATTAATAGGCCTCAACAACAGATATTGGGCGGCGGGGAGAGACAGTGGGGTTGAGACAGTGAGGAGTTGAGGGTGACTTAGATAGTGAACCTGGGAGTCTGGGAGAATGGTGGTGGACCACCATTCCCAAATTCCTCCAAATAGGGAAATTTGGAAGGGGGAAGACTTAAGGATAAAAATAATGAGTTGACATTACTGACCTAAATTCTCTTTTAAGAGAGCAAAGGTAATAAATTCTAGTAAGGGCAAGAAGGAAGTGAGGGGGAGAACCTTGTTCCAGATCATCCATTAAAATTGGGTTTATTAAATACAACAAACATTTTTTTAAGTTCTTACTACACATAAGATATTATGCTATGTGCTGTAGTTACAAAGAAAAAGTTTAAAAAGGAGCAGTCCTTGTCCTCTGGATAACATAGGCATTATGAGACAACTCTGAGGCAGTGAAAAGATCCTGGTTCTGGAATCAGACCTGGGTTTAAATCCCTCCTTTGACACTATCTGCATTAACCAGAGTAAGCCCCTCAACATCTCTGTGCCTCAACTTCCTCATCTCAGGTCCCTTCCCAACTCTGAATCCGGGAGCATTAAGAATTAGGGAGGGTATAAACAGCCTTCACAGATTTGAGAGGACAATGGATGTAAACTTCTCTCTGGCCACTATCAAGGCAATGCCTCCTACAAAAAGGCACAGAAAAGCTATTTTGTGGGGAGAAGAAAGAGCAGTGTTTAGAGATAGGGAAGAACAACGGCTAGGTGAATATATCATTCTTCTTCCTATTTTTCATATACAAATTGTCACTCTCTCCCACCTACTCCATTCTCTTCCATCTCTTTCTGCCCATTGTCTACTTTATAGGTAAATGTCTTAATAATCACATCGCAACATTTAACTTTCTTTTAAGGAATTAAGGTCATCAACCCAAGGCCACAAATCCCTAGACCAATGGTCGGCAACCTTTTTGGCCATGAGAGCCATAAACGCCTGCGGAAGGAGGAGGATGGAGGCAAAAGGCGCTGGAATATGGGGCTGGGGCTGAAGGCCCCACTGGGGCACATCCTGGGGCTCTGCCTGGACTGGCCAGTCAGGAGGTGGAACCAGATATGGCTCGAGAGCCATACGTTGCTAACTCCTGCCCTAGACCCTAATTTTCCATAACTGTAATGTATCAACAAAGTTTCGAGTCACAAATTTCAGATGTATATATATATATATATGTATGTCTTGTTTCCCCTTTTGCATCCCCATTTAACTCTGGATTTAATTAAATGTTAACAATCCTTAACCATATCAATTTAGTATGATTATATTTTTTTAAAATGATGATCAAGGGGGCTGCTGGGTAGCTCAGTGGATTGAGATCCAAGCCTAGAGACAGGAGGTCCTAGGTACAAATCTGGCCTCAAATACTTCCTAGATGTGTGATCTTGGGGAAGTCACTTAACCCCCTTACCTTACCTTGCATACTCCTTACCATTCTTCTGCCTTGGAACCAATACACAGTATTGATTCTAAGATGGAAGGTATGGATTTAAATAAAATAAAATAAAATAAAATGATGATTACAGTATGCTATTTGGTGGATATAATGGTTTGCCATAGCAATTTGAGAGCTAGTGATGATGCTAAAAATGATCAGAAAGTATATATTGAATGAATGACACAATTTAAAAAGCATTAAGGGGAAGGGGAAAGTAAGAGCATGAATCATGTAACCATGTTAACTTTTCTAAAAAATAAAAATTATTAAAGGAAAAAAAAGAGTTGAAAAAATGAAAAGCATTAAGAAATCATTTTATAAGACACCACGGGGAGAGGAAAATGCCAGAAGAATGGAGATAAAATTACAGACAATATTACTAAATCAAAGCAATGAAGAGGATACCAGTAATGGCCAATCCATATACTTAACTTTATAAAATATCTCTATGGAGCACTTATAGCATGGTCAGACACAGAAGATACCAAAGTCATCCACTGCATCCTGGGCCATCACCAGGCATCCTGACTTTTGTCTTGCCACTGGACTTGGAAGACTCTGGAAGAGAGAGTGAGGCTGATGACTTGGTGCCTCACTTAAATCTAATTCATGTTCAAGTCAAGAACTTATCCTGTGATGTCACTGACTCTTTGAAAATGAAGAACAGAACATCAACAAAAATAAAATGTCTACGAGAATAATTGCTACATATAGTGAAGATGTTCTTAATGAAAATAGAATGAGGTCAGGCTTTTACAGATGACTTTCTATTGCTGCTTTTATATCCATAGTCACATAACTGACTAAAAGGTGTACAGAATACAAGAGCTTATTGATTACAAGGAGGAACATTTACAACAAAATGTAGCCTGAGAAGCTCTTCTTTAGAAAGGAATTCATCATAGTCATGTTAAGATCATATAAAATTCCTTGATAAAAGGAACCATGAAAGTAATTCTGTTCAATAATTATCTGGTTATACATATATCATCACCACAGTCACCATTGTTATCAGTGCATTTAGATAGAGGTGTAAAGCTTACCAAGTACTTTCAAATACTATCTCATTTTATCCTCATAACAACCCTGGGAGGTAGATGATATTATCATCTTCTTTTACAGATGAGGAAACTGAGGCAGGTATAGGTTAAATAACTTCCCCAGGGTAGTCTGAAAACTAGGAAGTATATGCTCACCCAAGTCACCTGGAATTGTCAGGGAGAATAAACTACCCAGGGTCTGAAAGGAAGGAGTTTCTGTAGATAGTGAGGTCCTTTGTAGTGGTATCAAACTCAAACAGAGATAAATCCTTGCAGCATCATATTCACTTAGAAAAACACCAAATTAAAGGCAGCTAGGTGACTCAGTAGATTGAAAGACAGGAGCTCCTGAGTTCAAATCTGACCTCAGAAACTTCCTAGCTATGTGACCCTGGGAAAGTCACTTAATTCCCATTGCCTAGCCTTTATCTCTCTTCTGGCTTGGAACCAATATATGGTATTGACTCTAAGACAGAAGGTAAATTTTTAAAAAGAAAAATACCAAATTATCATTATTGTACTTTTGTTTATTTTGTTAAATTTTCCTCAATTACATTTGAATTTGATTCTCCTCATCATTGGGAAGTTGTACTCATCATTTCTCTCCACTCAGGCCACTGATGTTCTAAAGGTGTTTCTTTATAGGTGACATTGTGTTAATTGCATCAAGGCTTAAAATACATTAGGATCATCTCAGTGAAATACAAAACCATTCCAAGAGATTAGCTTAACAATGCACAGGGGCCAGCTGGGTAGCTCAGTGGATTGAGAATCAGGCCTAGAGGCAGGAGGTGTCCTAGGTTCAAATCCAGCCTCAGACACTTCCCAGCTGTGTGACCTGGGCAAGTCACTTGACCCCCCCATTGCCCACCCTTACCACTCTTCCACCTATGAGCCAATATACAGAAGTTAAGGGTTTAAAAAAATTTAAAAAAAAAACACCCTACACCAAGATAAATTCAAAATGGGTGAATGAGTTGAATATAAAGAGGGAAACTATAAATAAGTTAAGTGAACACAGAATAGTATACTTGTCAGATCTCCGGGAAAGGAAAGATTTTAAAACCAAGCAAGAGTTAGAGAAAATTACAAAATGTAAATTAAATGGTTTTGATTATATTAAACTAAAAAGTTTTTGTACAAACAAAAACAATGCAGCCAAAATCATAAGGTAAACAACAAATTGAGAAAAAAATCTTTATAACAAAAAACTCTGACAGGGGTCTAATTACTCAAATATACAAGGAGTTAAATCAATTGTATAAAAAATCAAGCCATTCCCCAATTGATAAATGGGCAAGAGACATGAATAGGCAATTTTCAGGTAAAGAAATCAAAAGTATCAATAAGCACATGAGAAAGTGTTCTAAATCTCTAATAATTAGAGAAATGCAAATCAAAACAACTCTGAGGTATCACCTCACACCTAGCAGATTGGCTAAAATGAAAGAAGGGGAGAGTAATGAATGCTGGAGGGGATGTGGCAAAATTGGGACATTAATGCATTGCTGGTGGAGCTGTGAACTGATCCAACCATTCTGGCTGGCAATTTGGAGCTATGCTCAAAGGGCTGTAAAAGAATGCCTGCCCTTTGATCCAGCCATACCATTGTTGGGTTTGTACCCCAAAGAGATCATAAATAAACAGACTTGTATGAAAATATTTATAGCTATGCTTTTTGTGGTGGCAAAAAACTGGAAAACGAGGGTATGCCCTTCAATTGGGGAATGGCTGAACAAATTGTGGTATATGCTGGTGATGGAATACTTTTGTGCTCAAAGGAATAATAAAGTGGAGGAATTCCATGTGAACTGGAAAAACCTCCAGGAACTGATGCAGAGCAAAAGGAGCAGAGCCAGAAGAACACTGTACACAGAGACTGATATACTATGGTAAAACCGAATGTAATGGACTTCTGTACCAGCAGAAAGCAATGACACAGGACACCTCTGAGGGATTTATGGTAAAGAACGCTACCCACATTCAGAGGAAGGACTGCAGGAGAGGAAACGTATAAGAAAAACAACTGCTTGAACACATGGGTTGATGCAGACATGATTGGGGATGTAGACTTGAAACTACCACACCAATGCAACTATCAACAATTTGGAAATAGGTCTTGATCAAGGACACATGTTAAAATCAGTGGAAATGTGCGTCAGCTACGGGTGGGGGAAGAGCGGGGGGTGAAGGGGAAAGTAGGAGCATGAACCATGTAACCATGTTAAAAATGAATATTAATAAATGTTTAAAATAGAAAAACAACAATGCATGAAGGGTGGGGGAATGGTTAAATAATATAAGTTATCCAGAATAGAATGGGATAATTAGTCCATTGAGTCAGTACATCTATCTTGGGCAAGGACAATGAAATTATCCAGATTTGAATAGTGTGATAGGTCAGGAAACCTTTGGCCATTGGTGTTTCATGTGTGCTCTTGGGCCATTCCAGTGTTTCAAGTGTGTTCTCAGTACTGAAGGCCTTGGTACATATTCATCTCTTTCCTCTCTTTGAAAAGAAAGGACCAATAACAACAATACTACCACCACCTCCATGGAAGCGGAGGTAGGTATGTGAGTGGGATGTACACTTTTAAGAAGAAACAGCTTCCATTCTCTTTTGATCTCTTTTCCCATCTACTGAGCATAGAAGAATTCTTTGAGGTTCTCCTTATCAAGGTATAGAGAGGGAAAGCCCTTCTCCCACCCTGGCAAAATAGTGTTGAAAGCACATAACTTGGTAGAGGCTAAGCCTGCTCCCAAGCTGCTTCTTCTATTTTATTTCTTTCCTGAATACAGGTGATTTGATTTCAGAGTACCCTTTGTAGTGCTTATCCTAGTTGGTGCTGCTTATTCCAGGTGCCAAAATGTCTAGTTACCTCTTCTGCCTGATTATAGATAATAATGAAGAATAATAAAATATTTTTTAAAATCATGTCATAATAAAAATTCACTTTATTAATCTATGACCATTTGGCATCCCAGTATTGGCTGGAGCTACAAGTTGGAGTAGGGAAAGTTCTTCTATAAACTTTTCGAGATTCAAATAACTAGAAAATGTGAAACAACCACACCAATGCAACTATCAATAATATGGAAATAGGTCTTGATAGATGACATGTTAAAAACAGTGGAAATGTGTGTTGGCCATGGGGGGGGGGGGCTAAAAGGGGGAGGTGAAGGGGAAAGTAAGAACATGAATCATGTAACTATGGAAATTTTTTCTAAAAACTAAAAAAGATACAAAAATGAAAAAAAAAAACACTAGGAAATGTGAGTAGCTATCTATAAAGTTGCCCAGGCCAGCAGGTCTGAGAAGTGCTTGTTATTCTTCATTGACCAAAGAATGGAAGATGCCTCTAAAAAGGTAAGATGGTACAGTGGAAAATGTGTTGGCCTTAAAGACAGGATGGACCCAAGGTCAAATCCCATCTCTAACACTTAGTAACTGTGTGACTATTTAGAATTTGACCTTTCAGTCTCAGTTTCTGGTCATCTGTAAAATGGAGTAATAATGCCTATAGTAACTACCCAACAGGACTGTAATGAGGATTAAATGTGATAATGCATGTAAACCTTAAAGGACTATGTAAATATCAGTTATTATTATCTCTAGTCACATAAGATGTCTGCCTAAAATGTGCATTCAAGATCACATGAATAAGCAAGAAGATAAAATCTGGCATTACTTCAATATTCCTGGATTGCCACATTTGTTACACTCACATATTTATTTCCTAGGCAGGTTTTTGGGATTCTCTTAAAAGTGGGAAAGATATAGCACAAAATTCTAGTTTTAAAATGTTTACCTTTCCTTTATAAAGACCCACTCAAAATTGCCACATACTAGGCAGGCAAGCCAGTCTACCTGAAGGGTCCCCTAGGGGAGAGACCAGGAGGCAGCATGGGCCAGATGAGGCAAACCACCACTTCTACCTACCTTTTCCACCATTTCCCATCAGACCCTGATAGGAGGACCATGAGCCTTGGGGACAGTAGTTCTACCCAGATCACCTGTCTGCTTCCAGCCCAGCTCTTATAGCCATCAGCCAAGGAAGCAACTCCTATGGGAAAAGGGTCTGCCACCAACTTATCAACCAAATGCCACACATAAGGTGGGCAAGCCAGTTTAGCTAAAGTAGCAAAGTACCCTGAGGAGAGACAGGATTCGACACTTGCCCCAGGGAAGTGTGATCCATTCCCCTCAATCAGTTCCTGGTGGAGATAGCCTAGGAGCCTCAACTCAAAAGTCTTGGGAAAGCAATGCTTCCTGCCCAATGTCCTCATCCATCAGCTTGGGAAACATCCGTGGAAATGCAGTCTGGCAATTGTTCCTGCAGATGCTATGCATTGTGGAATGTCTCTGCATCAGAAACTGATATTTTATCAGTGGAAATGACATCAAGAAAAAATCATTAATATTAGCTTTGCCACTTCACCCTAAGGTTCATTAGACTTCTTTATTTGACTAGCAGCTGAAACCTACCATGTGTGTTGTCTGTCCTGTTAGAAAGTGAGGTCTTTTGGAGCAGGAGTTGTGATGCTTTCTAATTTGTATCCAATCCAACCCAATCAACCCATTCAAAAAAGTCCAATAATTTTTTTAAAAATTAAGTGCCTACTATGTGCCAGGCACTATGTTAAGTACTGGGAGGTTAAAAAAAAAAAAAAAAGACAGTCCTTGACCTCAAGGAACCTGCAATCAAATGAAGATGACAACATGCAAACAAATATATATAAAGCAATCTATATGCAGGACAAATCAGAAGTAATTAACAAAGGGAAGGCAACAGAATTAAGAGGGGTTAGGTAAGGATTCCAGTAAATGACACAGTTTTATTTGGGACTTAAAGGAAGCTAAAGAGGACAAAAGGCTGAACAGAAGAGGGAGACTATTCCATTGCAGTCCCTGAATGAATTTTGCCTGCTTTCCAAGGACCATCCTAGTTAGGTACCAAAAGACTCATAGCCAGGAGACTAGCTACTTGATGAATTCTTTAGCCATGACAATTCATGAGACAAAGAAAATACCAAATAGCCATTTGAAGCCGTCCACCGACTCCACGAAGATTCCTAGTGGGTTGGACACTCAGAAAGGGGAACCAAGGACTGAGTGAAAATGGGTTACGGGTTAAGGATTAATGGAAAGAGAATATAAGGCGAGAATAAAGACACGCAGACACAGAAAGTTTTGGCATAAGGTAGACAGACAGCGAGTAAGCTCTGATGGTCAAGAACTTCATGGTTAGGAGCTCTGATGGTTGAGAGCTCTCTTGCCAACTGATGTCTTGTCACTTTTATTGGGGTTACAACAGTATGGGGGGAAGGGGAGAGGCTGGTGGCCTGATACATTAACATTATGAGGTAATCATCATAAAATGCAAACTACCAAAACCTGAAACAATAGGTAGAGTTAAGATCAGGATCCGGGGTGGATATGGCCTAAGGCATCTACTGATGTTTGATACCTATGTTAATTGATCATTGAAGGAAAAGTAAGGAGACTGAGATAACTGACTCTCTTCTGGGGTGTGGCCTTAGGGAAGGGCTAGGGATTTGGCAAGGTCAACATTCAATTTGACTCAGGATTGCAGAGATCAATCATTAGCAGTATAAGAGTTAAGTTTTTGAATACTTCTTAAAATAATATCACAATTAATGTATACCTGGATTGCTACACCATTAATCAACAAGTATTTATCAATCACTGGCTATGTTCCAGGCAATCACTTATGTGCCATATGTTATACTAGGCACTATGGATACAAAGAAATGCAAATATACAAAACCTGCTCTCAAGGAGTTCACATTGAAGTTGGGGACACAACACGCAAAGGGCTTTGTATACCCAAGAGCAAATGGGGAGTGATCACAGAGGGAAGGTACTGGACAATGCTATTCTGTTTCTGCAGTAATGCTCCTCTGAGGAAACTTGCCTTAAGGCAGTAACTGCCCTTCTTTGAAAAGGATCTGATGAACTAACTCACACTAAAGTATAAAGTAAACTTAAATCCCCCTAGTATTACTTGGATTTTAACTGGGAAAAATTTCTTAATTTTTTTTTCATTTTTTTATTGTCATACAAAGCACAATTCTATATTGGTCATTGTTGTAAAAGCAAAGTCATACATAACCAAAACCCCAAAATAAAACCATAAATACACTGATGTGAAAGATGGCCGCAACATCACAACAGTTCTTTCTCTGAAAGTGGATAGCATTCCCCATCATAAGTCTTTTAGGATTATCCCAGATCAATGCATTGCCTAGAGTGGCCAAGTTTTCAAAGATAATCATTGTCCAATTTTGCTTTTACTGTGCACAATGCTGAAAATCTCTTAATCTAATGGAATAAAAGTTGAATGATGGCCTCTAGGCATCAGCAACAAGACAATGGGAAAGATTCTTTATATTTCCCTATCTTTTCCCCCATCTATTCTCCCTATTCTTCTCAACTCTTTCCTCCCTTTTTCCCTCCTCTGGTCTTTTTTTTTTTTTTAATCCTTACCTTCTCTCTTAGAATTGATACTAAGTATTGGTTCCAAGGCAGAAGAGTAGAAAGGGATAGGCAAATGGGGTTAAATGACTTGCCCAGGGTCATACAGCTAGGAAGAGTCTAAAGCCAAATTTGAACCCAAGACCTACCCTTCCTCTGGTCTTCAGAATCTTTTCCCTCTCTGTCCCCCAGTTTACAGTAAGGGTTCTTAGCCTGTGATTTTTGAATTTTTCTTAATATTTTGATAACTGTTCAATATAATTGATTTCCTTCATCAGGAAAGTAGAGAGAATGCCAACATTTTAAAGAAAAAAAACCTTGCCTTCCATCTTGGAATCAATACTGTGTATTGGTTCCAAGGCAGAAGAGTGGTAAGGGCTAGGCAATGGGGGTTAAGTGACTTGCCCAGGGTCACACAGCTAAGGAAGTGTCTGAAGTCAGATCTGAACTCAAGACTGCTGGTCTCCAGACCTGGCTCTCAATCCACTGAGCTACCTAACTGCCCCAATTGTGTCATTTTAAAATAATTTATAAATCCTACCAAAATATCCTCCAGTCAATCAATATTTATTGAACAATTAGCATTGCCAGGTACCACCAGTCAGTTAGTTAATAAGCATTTATTAAGCTCTTACTGGAGTTATAAGTATTCTAATTGTGAGATCTTTATATAGTGACCAAGGGGGTATACTACTGGAAGAACTGAATTTTATAAATATTGGCCCTTTTCCTTTGCAGAAGATAAAGAGGTGGAAAAATTCTATAAAGCACTTGATAAGATCCTTCAAATTAAATCAATATCTATTTGAATAGTTGTTTATTTCAATGTAGAAGTAAGCATGAACAAAAAATATGTTGGCAAACATGGTTTGTGACCAAGAAATGGCGGAGGTCAAAGGCTTATAGACTAGGGGCCAGGACTGGTACCAGTTACTGATAATCCATTGTAACCCTCTTTCTGGGAAGGATTGTGGGCCTTATTTGGGGGTATTTGTGTTAAGAATTCTATTTTCATTATTTAGGAGTTATAGTTCACAGATATTTAGGTTTGTACTGAGCTAGAGTTTCTCCTTGGTAGATCTCAAATGATTATTCTTGAGGCTGCATTATCACGATAGTTCAAGGCCCCATTCATTACTTTTTTTCCTTCTATCACTTTGTGTCTTTACTTAATGAGGTTCAGCTATTTCATGTCTGTTATTCAGTTATTTCAGTCATCTCCAACTCTTTGTGACTCCATTTAGGATTTTCTTGGCGAAGATACAAGAGTGCTTTGCCATTTCTTTCTCCAGCTCATTTTATAGATGAGGAAATGAGGTAAATAGGGTTAAGTGACTTGTCCAGGGTCATATAGTTGGAAGTATCTGAGGTTGGATTTGAACTCGGGCAGATGAGACTTCTTGACTCCAGATGTGGTAGTCTCTCCACTGTGTCACCCTGATGTTCCATGTCTAATAGTATTCTCCTGTCTAACAAGATCCAAAAAGTTCTGATGTCTTACTGTTTTATTAGGTCCAAGATTCTAAGTTTCAGCACCAGAGTACATGGAGTATAAGGAGACTGGGTCAGAAGACAGAAAGTTAAGGAAGCCAGCTTTGTGGAGAACAGTCATGGAGGCTGGAAACAGGTCAGCTTGGGTCCCTTGGGGACTGGAGAAGTGGTAAGTGATTTTGATCCAGGTCAAGGGGGACCAGACCCTAGAGAGAATGTGCAGAGACCCTGGACCTGCCACACATATCAAGACTTGGAGACTAGTGTTGATTCATGCAGATGGTGTTGGGGAGATCACTGGGAAGCTGATGGCTAACTGATATTCAGACTCCCTGAAAGGGGCTAAAAAAAAAAGAGAAGTTCTCAGCCATTACTGTAGGCCTTACTTTGACAGGCAGTTCAGAGAATTTGTTTATCCTGGGACTTCTTCATTTAATTGGATATTATTGAAGTCCTTTCTCTGGATCCTCAAGAGATTAGTGATACAAGCAGGCAGCCAAAAGAAGTGGATAGCTCCTTCAAAGTCTACTAGAAGGTTCAAAAACAAGCCCCCTACTGAGTTGTTTTTGTTTTTTTAATCTCAGTAAATGTCCTGGGCCAATAAGATCTTTAATGCTATAATGAGTTAATCCCTGGATTTCGTTAAACTATGGGAAAAAAAGCTTCTACTATTAATAAAAGAGAGGTGGTTTTTTCCTCTCTGGGGTGGCAAAGAACTGAAAATTGAGGAAATGCTCATCAATTGGGGAATGGCTCAACAAGTTGTGGTATAGGATTGTGATGAAATAGTACTGAGCGATAAAAAAATGACTCACATGGAAAGTCCTACATTAAGTTATGAAGAGCAAAATGAGAACCAAGAGAACATCATATAAAGCAACAGAAATATTATTTGAAAAATAACTTATATGTGTCTGCCCCCAGAAAAAGAACTGATAAATAGAACCAAGTAAGACATAATTTTATATATACATATTTTTTTTTGTCAAGTGATGCCTTCTCTAGTATGGGGAGGAGAGGGAGGAGATACCTGGCAATTTTAATGTAGCAAATAAACAATTTTTAAAAATAAAGTAGATTCCTGTTCAGATTTGAAAAAAGAATGAGTGAGTGAGTGAGAGAGAGAAAGAGAGAGAGAGAATGAGTGAGAGAGAGAGAGCTTCTATATTGTCCCCTTCCTCTTCCCATAAAAATGAAAAAAATGAAAGCCAGCCAATGAGTAAAGGAATTTCTAGCTTCAGAAGAGCTAGAAGCATCATTTTATTTGATTCTTTAAGAAATAAAAGTTAAATAGGGAAAAGTCCTTATCATGTTCTCTGATTTTGACAGTAACTTCCTGTAATTCAACTAGTTCACAGAAAAACCAATACCATCAGAGCCACCACTTCCCATGCCCCAGGAACTGTTTCCAGGAAAGATTTTGCGGTTGCTCTCCCACTAGAATGTACTTTCTAAACTGTTTCTCAACTAGATTATTTCTGAACTATTATATCCAAGCCTGCATGCTGTGGATGGACAAAAAGGCCTTAGTTTTTGCATTCAATGATCAGGTGGCCTGGTGAAAAAACTGTGTTCCTGTCTCTTTGTCTTCCTGTCTGTCTGACCCTTTCTGACCTCATCTCCTGAGACTCATTTCACTTCATCACAAAGGAATAATGGAATTGAATAATGAATCCTGAAAGCCAGACCTTTACTGCCAGGGTATTGAGAAACCGACTTCTGGAAAACCAGATTTATAAAAGTGATAAATTAGTATGCTATTATTCATTTTACAAAAAATATTTTTTTTCCTTTCCAAAGGATTCACCAATGTTGCCTTTATTTTTACTTACTGTTTTCATTTTCCTTTTTTGGAACAGATGTGATTTTATTGGTTTAGGGAATTCCCCAGGGATGAAACTCTTTCAACTAATGTTCTATAACTTATAATCTTAGAGAATTGCCGGGGGG
>NC_058131.1:117384546-117415898 GCF_016433145.1 Gracilinanus agilis | reverse complement strand
GGGGGGCATTGATGGTCACAAAGCTAATATGTATCAGGGGCAAAACTGGAATTCAGAACTTTCTAATTCCAAAGCAAGCTCTCTCTATTCATTCCACCCAGCTACCTCTCCAAAGGTTAGATTTAAACAATTAGTTCTACTAAGGCATTAAAAAATATGATTCTGTTGAGTGATAATACATGTAATACCCAGTGGAACTGTTTGTCAGCTCTGGGAGTGGGAAGGAAAAAGGGGAGGGAGAGAAAGTGAATCATGTGACCATAGAAAATATTTTTAAAACGAAATTATATTTTAAAAAATGATTCTGTTTACAAAAATTGTTACACCCATCTTTGAGAGAATCTCTCTCTTTTACAAACTGAGACATCATCACAAGCGGGCACCTCTGGCCATGAAAAAATCTTAGCACAATGCCTGGCACAGAGCAAACATTTCATAAATGCTGATTGGTGATTGAGAGTTAACTAAAAAGTAACAGGAATAGAGCACCAGCAAACCCACAAAGATTGAGTAATGAGACTGCTTTCTCATAAGCCACATATGGGGAAAAAAAAAAAAAAAGAAAAAAAGATCAGCCTCTGGGCTTTATATTCACAGCTCATACACATGGAATAAGTACCTGCAGCCAGTTTGGTGCCTTACACAGGCTTCACTTAATGAACATTATTGGATTACACAGAGCGGCCAATAGAGAAAGCTCTGTGAAAGGTTCAGCAGATTGATGGCTAAGCCCAGGTCACATCCCCTCCTCTTTGTGCTCCCTGGGAACGTCTGCGCTGATGCTCTGCCCACCCCTCCTCTGATTCTCCCCCTTGGCAGGTGCAGTTTCTGCAACTTGCAGGCAGGATTGATTCCCTGGGCAGCAGCTGTGTGCGCAACGACCTGTGAGCAGAGAAAATGGCACCAGCAAACAAAGGAAGCTGGCACTGAACAATGCCTGGAACCTCCAGCCCAATTTTCAAAGCCTCCCTTTGAGTCCGATTTTCTTAAAGCAATGATCTCAGCCCGGGCTTCTGGCTGGCAGCCTCCCTAGTTTAAAGTCGACACTGAAAACCTCTCAGTCACCCACACGCACCCTGCGTGGGAGCCACCTTGGCCAGCTGCCACCTTAAGCTCATTATCCTAAGAAGGGCGGAGCCAGTGCTATTATCGAGCCCAAAGCAGAGCCAAGAAGCAATCTTTAAGACTTCTCCCTAGAGACACGTAAAGTCAATGCTGTCTAGAAGCCTCCAGCTCGCTGGGCACGGAGCGGAGCGGAAGGAGTACTGCATTGTCTGCAGTGGATTTCTCTCCAGCCCTGGAGGGAATTGTGTTTCTAGAGAAGGGTCCCATTATGATTACGGACTTTTTTTTGACACCTGAAATCCTCTTGACAGACCAGCAGCAGCAGGGCACATTGTTTTTGAATCATTTTTGCAGGCGTGAGGATGTTTTGTCCTGAGTTTTCTCTACTGTTTTTGTCCCTCCCTCCTTCTCTTCTTCCCCTCTCCACAGCCAGCCCCCCAGCCAAAAGCACACATTCAAGGGTATATACGGGCAAAACTGTGAGGCAGCTCTGTCTTCAGCCCTGTTTTTACTCTCCATCCTGTGGGTTCCCTCCCTCCACTCACAATCTTTCCCCTTTATTCTCCCCTCTGCCTCCTACAAGTGCCAGGTACCTCATAATCCTTTACCAGGTGCTCTGAGCCTTTTTCTTTTCCTTTCTTCCTTCCTTTCTTCCTTCCTTCCTTCCTTCCTTCCTTCCTTCCTTCCTTCCTTCCTTCCTTCCTTCCTTCCTTTCTTTCTTTCTTTCACTTTATTTTTTATCTC
Source organism: Gracilinanus agilis (assembly GCF_016433145.1). Taxonomy (NCBI): domain Eukaryota; kingdom Metazoa; phylum Chordata; class Mammalia; order Didelphimorphia; family Didelphidae; genus Gracilinanus; species Gracilinanus agilis. Next base: position 117,414,089 of record NC_058131.1, on the reverse strand, counting down.
CATATTATTCATTCTTGGAAATGAACACTTCCATAAAACCAAAACCCCAAAACATATACCCAAATAAACAAGTGATAATTGTATGCGTTCATCTGCATTTCTACTCCAACAGTTTTCTCTGAGGTGGATAACCTTTTTCATAAGCCCCTCAGAATTGTCCTGGATCATTGGATTGCTGTTAGTAACAAAGTCTATCACATTTGATTGTTCCACAATATTGCAGTTACTGCATATAATGTTCTCCTGGTTCTGCTTATTTCATTCACTGCATCAGTTCAAGTCTCTTGCTTTCTTTTTTTTTATCTTTTTTTTTTTAAATTTTTAAACCCTTACCCTCTATGTATTGGCTCCTAGGTGGAAGAGTGGTAAGGGTAGGCAATAGGGGTCAAGTGACTTGCCCAGGGTCACACACGTAGGAAGTGTCTGAGGTCACATTTGAACCTAGGACCTCCCGTCTCTAGGCCTGACTCTCAATCCACTGAGCTACCCAGCTGCCCCCTTCTCTTGCTTTCTTAACTAATACCTCTGACAAAATTTGCTTTCAGTGGGTAACTGCCCTTTGGAAAGAATCTGATTAAGTAACCCACACTAAGATATAAAGTAAAAGGTAAATTTATCCTCCTGGTATTGTTTGGATTTAACTGAGGAAAATCTCTTTATAGACTAGAACAAAATTCTAATGGTGGAACTCCAAATATCAGCAGCTAGCCAGCAAGAAAGATTTCTTACATTCCTGCCCCCTCCCCACAATCAACTTTTTGTGTCCTTTTCAATTCTTTCCTCCATCCTCTTACCTCAGATCCTTGTGGACTTCTCCTTGCCCCATAATTTTCTACAGATGTTCTTAAACTCGAGTATGTGAATTAATCTTAAAATTATTTTTGATAAATGTATTTCAATATGATTGGTTTTCATTGTAATCATAAGTATTTTCTCTTATTCATTTAAAAATATTTTTTGGAGAAGAGATCTGTAGTCTTACTGAGGCTGCCAAAGGGGTCCATGACACACAAAATGATGAGAATCTCTGGTTTACAGAGGAAAATAATTAAATTAACTCATTCACACTCAAGTGTCAACTATTCAATGTCATCTCTCTTGAGGATAGCTGCACTCTAAAAAGGAATATGTAGGGATGATCACGTTTAACCCTTAGGATTAAGTTTCTATAAATAATAAATAATAAACCCATGTTTAACCCTTAGGAATAAGTTCCTAATGTGGAAATTCAAATACCTCAGCAGGCCTTGGAACGGATATCTTGGAGTACGAGCTTAATCCTAAAATCATACTGCTATGGGCACCTTATTTGTTTAATTAAGTGGAAGTTGGGGAAGAAAGGTGTCTCCATATCTAACAAAAAAAATGAATTTGGGAGAATGTCTGATGACTTTAGTTAATGTCCTACCTACCCTAGCACACTGCATCTTTCATAATGGAACCTGTAATGTTATATCCCATGTTTTATTACTACAACAAACTATCCTTTTATTATCAAAGATAATGCTGGGGCTGAGTTCAGTCCAAAATGATATCATTGTTAAGTCTTAAGTCGTTAAGTCTTTCAAACCTAAAAAGATTAGAAAGTAACTGAAGGCCTAACAGAGAAAAGAGACCCAAGACTTAAATGACATAAGGAAATTGAAGAAGGTATACTAAGGGGCTCATGTTAAAAGGCAGGAAAACTATCAAGAACATAAATGTTTTGTGGAAGAGAAGAACTTTGGGACTAACAATAATTGGACATTTTCATTTTTGTTGTTATTGTTCAGCCATTTCAGTCATGTCTGACTCTTAATGACCCCATTTAGGGTTTTCTTAGTGAGGATACTAGAAAGGTTTACCATTTTCTTCTCCAGCTCATTTGACAAATAAGGAAACTGAGACAAACAGGGTTAAGTGACTTACCTGACATGGCTAGTAAGTGTCTGAGGCCAGTTTTGAACTCAGGAAGATGAGTCTTCCTGACTCCAGACCCAGAATTCTGTCCTACTATATTATCCACTATAATACTTAGCTGCCCAATGTTTTCATTAGGAGATAGCAAAACAAACAAAAAATAATAATAATAAAAATTCTAAATCCACTTGATTGAATTAAGGTCATAGGATCTAATATAATGACTAATCATAATTATATCTCCATATTTGGCTCTTATTCTTTCAATCCCGTGGATATAATAGTTTTCTATTATAAACCCTAAATCCAGCAAGAAACAATTATGCTACTAGCTAAACATTTGTCTCTTGACCTCCTCAAACTCTGAGCTCTCTCATCTCAGACTCTGTCATATGAGTAACTCCATTATTCATCATCACCTCCCCCTTTATATCTATCTTTTTTATCATCCTCTGCTGCCGCCATCACCTTCTCTGCCCATGACTAACTCATTATAGAATGAAGGGACTGCAAACTTCAAAATAAATCATCTTTCTCCTTCTCACCCTTTCTTCCATCCTTCCTTCCACTCTCTTGATTTTTGTTTTAAATGGGAAAGGAAGCTGGACCGCAAATTTAGAAGATTCATTGTTCACTGTGCCTCCCCCTTACTGCCTTCATACATTTTCTGAAAGCTGGAATGAACTGAGTCAGTGAACATCACTCAGGTGGTTGACATCATCCCCACAGTGACTCCTGGTAAACATACATACCTTTGTGCTGGGGAAGGTGAATACAGATGCAGGGAAAAACATTTAATTAAACCAAATTTGAATTTTACATTCTGACCTTCAAAGAATTATATATAGGTATAACCACACAGGTATAGTCATCTCTGGAGGAGACTGTGCTCAGCTCCGTTATATCCTGGGCACCGAGCAAAGCTCTTAACCTAAGCTCTGAAATTAATCTGGTTTAGAATCCTTTCCCATCATATCCAACTCAACTCATGAATCTGCCAGCCATATTGAGCCCACCTCCTCTCTACAAAGCAGCTGAAGGGCTAGAAGATCAGGGCTTGAATCCAATCCCATGGTTCTTTGAGAATATAAGATTTCTAACCTTTTGCTCAGTCTACTGAATACCTTTGGGGACCCATTCTATGTACACAGCTATACAGAGAGCTATATTTTAACAATTTTACAAACCCAAGAAGAGAAAGAAGATCTTTCCTCCAAAAAGAAATGCTTTACATCATGAATGAAGATTTGAAGATCCAGTCTTTGCTAGCATTTGTTTAATGTTTTATGTCATTGAGAGACAATGCCTGATGTTATTAAGTACCTTACTTCCTTTCATCTTAGGGTCCTGGAGTCTTTCAGGTTTCTATTTTTCCTTTTTTACTTACCTGAATGTAATTAAATCCACCTGGTGGCCTATTTCTAAAATCCACCAATTGAAAGAAATAGTGTGATTCACCATAGTAACAGCTCAGGATGAGTGGCTAGTATGAAAGCAACACAGTGTTAGAGTTATTAGCCAATCATGGGCCAGAATAACATTAAAATCTCATAGCAACACAATCTGCATGGCAACATCAGCTGTTGCATAAAGGAAAAATTGGAAAAAAATATGATTTGAGGAGGAAATTAGGTTATTAACTGCTAAGTCATACATTGGTCACAGTCGTATGAACCTCTCTAAAAATATACATGCTTTATAGAGCTCAGATGATATTTTCAGTCTAAACTCCCAGAATCATATGGACAAGTATAACTTGGCCCTCTACCAGTATGTACCTCACTCTGGAGTGGCATAGACAACAATGTCCTTAGAAAACACCACTTTGAGAAAGGGAGTACAGAATGTTATGTTCCTAACGAGATAACAAAGAAATACAAGTGGGTAGGACAGAACTAGTCCAGCTAGTTGAACACTGTAGCTTTACTTCCTAGACCAGGTCTAAATCTCCTGGCTGGTGCCTTACTATAATAACAATTTAGAACATAGGTGAAAGAGCTTTGTCGTCTCTAGGGCCGCACATAATGATGTCATTCGATCCTTACGACAACCCTATGTGATAGGCAAGGAAGATAGATTGACTCCCCACCACCACCACCACCATTTTATAGATGAGAGAAGTGACGTTTGGAGAGATAAAATTATTTGCCCTTGGTTCCAAAATTAGTAAGGGGAAGGCTTGAGGCAGGTGGAAGGGCAAGGAATGAAAACAGATAGCTCAGAGGCTGTGGACCCAATGCTACATGGGATTCCAGGCTTATAGAACTGAGAGTAAAGGGAGTCCTATGGAACTGTGGAGATTAAAATTAATATACAAAATACTAAATATTATATTTATAAATTTTTGTTAATAATAAACTAATAAAGAAAACTAACTAAAAGAGTACTAACCAGCCTACTCCCAAGAGCAAAAAAGAGGAAGAACAAGGTTTGAGCCTCAGAACTTATATAAAATGTGACCACACAAATGTAGACAAAAGGAAAAGCATTGTAGGTAATATAGAAAGAAAGTTTGGGTAATGTAGTTTTTAGGGATTCAAGATATTTCCAACTATACAGAACTTTCTACTCTAAATGATTCATAAATGACACTTCTAAGAGAATCCATTAATATATGGACAGACATTGGTGTCACTCAGCACTCTTGATGTCACTCAACACATTTCTGGTAAAAAAGTAATTATATGAGTCTTCCATTGTAGCCAATATAACATTTTGGAACAAATGATTCCTTTGGTCTGGAACACTCAGCATTTCCTCCTTTCTCCTGGACCATGGCTAGCCTGAAAACAAAAAACAAAAAACTAAAAAAGGTATTTATACTACATGTTTTGTCTACAAAACATTCTATAACCATTCTTGTTAATTCTTCCTTACTGGCCAGCTGGTAATACCATCTGCATAGCACAGCTGGTTGAAAAATGGAAAATCTCAGCTAATCAATTGGTTGATTTGTTTACATGACACTAAACTAACCATTTTGGCTGGGTTTTCGCCAACTTAACTGGCATATATTCATTCTTTAAATTGAATCAGTCAATTGTTTTGATGTTGTAGAGTCAAAGTTCCATAAACCCTGCAGAGTGCCCATTATATTTAGAGCAGAGCCATAAGTACAGCAGGTGATGAAGACTTTTCCCAAGACAGAGAAATCTGCCCCATGGTAGTATAGCCTCAGCCTCAAAGCCCAAGTGTGGAACTCTCTCCTCATTGGTAGAGATGAATGCCCTCCCAGGTGTGAAGACCAGGGGCAGAGTTCGAGAGCGAGAGAGGAGGTTTCTACAGTTTTGCAGACAGTCTTCAAATTCTTTTCAAGTTTCCAGTCTCTTTGAGCACTGCCATCATTCTGGGTGCTTCTGACTTCCAGAGAGGGAAGATGGTGGAGGCCACCCCTGTTTCTAGTGGCTGAAGGAAAAGACTCTGGGAAGAAGCTGACATTAGAAGAGCTGGGAGTCTCGATCATGCCCCATCTCAAACTTGCTACACTACAGACTTTGGGGGACTTCCCTTTGGGTACACTCCAGGACTCTTTCTTTCTTTGAGCCGAGCTATTTTATTTTCAATAGGAGAGATATGCATTATCTGGCATATATTCTTTTATGAATACTTTATCTGATATGTCCATTTTGCTGTGATTTGGATAGGTGGGTTTCTTTGCTTTTCATTATACGTGTGTTCATTGTGGAACTGGTGTTTGGTGGGAAAGAGGATATAAGCTTTGGATCTTCATCTTCTCCAATAAGTTCCATATTTCCAAACTGCCATCCAGAATGGTTAGATCAATTCGCAACTCTGCCAGCAATGCATTAATGTCCCAATTTTGCCACATCCCCTCCAACATTTATTACTTTCCTTTGCTGTCATGTTAGCCAATCTGCTAGGTGTAAGGTGGATAGATATAATTCTAAAATAGCTTATAATCTTCCTTTTTCTGAGGAGAGGCTAGTGACAACCTCTGATCCTCTGCCTTCTTGCCTAGCATGAATTAAAATCTCTCTTGGGGGGGGGGACAGCTGGGTAGCTCAGTGGATTGAGAGTCAGGCCTAGAGACGGGAGGTCTTAGGTTCAAATCTGACCTCAGACACTTCCCAGCTGTGTGACCCTGGGCAAGTCACTTGACCTCCATTGACCACCCTTACCACTCTTCCACCTAGGAGCCAATACACAGAAGTTAAGGGTTTAAAAATGCAAATAAATAAATAAATACAATAAAATAAAATAGTTGTATGGTTCCTCTTTAAAAAAAATCTCTCTTGGAAAAGAGAATGGAGAAAGAGGCTAGAGATGTCTATTCTGCCTTCCTTCGAGCCTCACAATGACACCTCCTCCCCAACTACATGTAGGGGACAGCCCTCTCAACATGTGGGGCCTCACAATAGTACTAAATTTAAATGCCCCAGTGATAATTTTTGTACTTTTCTCAGGAAGAAGGTGGGGCAGAGTCTGATGGTGAATCTGGGTGGAGATGTGACCATTGGACTGATGATAGTTTGGTGAACTGGAGAAAAAGTTTGATTGTCTTGTGGAGTTCCTAAAGCTTTGAATTGAGAGACTAAATAAAGATTAGGGTTAGGATCCAAACTTTGTCTTGAACTAAGGGTATGGAGGAAGGTCTAGCCTAGGCCCAATGAGTCTGCCATGTTAGTACTCACAAGTGTCTTCAGGGGCAATTTCACAGAATATGTTATCACCCAGGAAGAGGGCATACTGCCTACAAACAACTCCAAGAGAGGCTGATGGAACAAGGCTAGAGGAAGGTAGGCAGTAGCTGAGCCCTGGTTAGAAGGCCATGCCTGCCTGGAGATACCTTTACTTCCCTGAACCATGGTCTTTTTCTTTCACTGAAAGTTTTGTATTCTCCATCTTCTCAAATCTTCCCAGAGCCCAAAGCCCAGAGGCAAGGGACAGGTTTGGAAGTATAGTGAGTTGTCCTGTAAGATGATAAAGGCCATGGAGGAATAAGGGATACTTCAATTAAGAGACAGGGAAAGAAAAGTGGATGACAGTGCATGTTTGAGGTATCATGGATAGTGAAGGATGACTCTGCCTCCCAACTAGAGAACTGAAAATTTGCCCTCCTGACTTCTCAACTTATTTGCCAATCAGGGCTCTAGACTATGGGTGCAATATGGACCAGGATGCTCCTAGATGCACCAAGGTTGAACTGTCATCCTCTTTGCTCAGCCACAAGATGAGGATCATAGGACCAAGGCCATTGTTCTGAAAGGGCCGGTTCCCCATCCCCTCAAAGAAGGTCAGATTTCAACAGCCTGGCTGAAAGAGTACGGAACCAGACGTCAGTGGATTCTAGCTCCTGCTCTAACTCTAGGCCTTTGGTTCCCTTTCTGTAAAATGAGAGATAAGACAAAGTTGTCTCTAAAGGTTCCTTCCATCTCTAACAGTCTTTGAAGTTTGGGTTTTAGGTGACTTTGTTTCAATCGAGCCTCAGTTTCAGTAAGAGTTGAACGAGCCTTTCTCAAAACCTAGGAAAGCTACTTCCCTTCTCCTTTCCCTTAGTAGCCCCCAAAGGACTGCTATGGGCACTGAAGTGGATGGCTCACTGGGCCCATGACTTCCACCCTCTTAGTGTAGGACAAAGGTTAGATCCTAACCTTGGCCTTTAGCTTCTTGATCCAAAAGTGATTCAGTTTCTTATTTTATTAATCAAGATGTCACACCCTATGGTCCCTTCTAGTTCTATGGGTTTGGTAGGTATTAGTTTCTAACTGTTTTTCAATCCTCTTCTAAAGCATCTCTCTGTTTGTACCAAACACTGACTTTTCCATGTACTCATCAGCAATTATAAGAGGAAATAATAGAGTTTGCCAAGCCTATGGATGGACTTTCATTTTCATTTTAAGTGGGATAACTATTCTCCACCTCCCCCAGTAGCCAGGCTTCTCAGAAGACAAGTATAAAGACTTTCACACCTAGTTACTCAGAAAAATATCTAATTATCAAGTTAAAATAAGAAACTACCAAGTGATATGCTTCCTAAGGGATTAGGGTTTGGGGATTGTAGGGAGGAAGGTCAGCATCTTCTGTCACAGCAGAATGTCCTCAGGTCTCTGTGCCTGAGAGCTGTATCCAGGAAAAGTTCTGTAGCCTCTGTTTCTCCTCACCTTAAGTGAGGGAGCCCTTGGCATAGTCTGTGGTGCTTTTACTCTGCATAGAAAAACTTTTGATTCTGATTGGTTCTAAGCATATCAGGTGTGTGAGGATACAGCAGAAAGAGCAAGCCATGCTCCCTCCCTTGAGCAACTTCTCATTGAAAGGGAGGAAGCCACGCCATTTTTAAAAATGGTAAAGAAAAAGATAGAAAAAGCATAAATTAATTACAACTGTACATTGATGCTAACCAGGTATTAAGAGAATTGACATGAGCACTCGCCTGTTTCTACTCCCATGTTTTTTCAGTTCCTACATCTCTCCTCTCCATGTCTTTTCACTGGCTATCTCATATTGCGAAATACACTCTCTCCTTGCCTCTGCATCATGGATTCTCTCTCTTCCTTTAAGATGGATCTTAAGTACTGCCTTCCACACAAAGCCTTTCCTGTCTCCACAGATGTTATCACCTCTGTCCTACACTCCCTTGTATTTAACTGCCTTGTATTTAACTGCTTAGTATATACTTATAGTTATGTATTTTATTTGTATGATGTATATACTTCTATATGTACTCATTGTCTCTCCAGTGAAAATAAAAATTCATTGCAAGCAGGAATCGTTTCATTCTTTGGCATTGCACCCCTATCATCTAGCACTATGCCTGGCCTCTGGCAGGTCCTTAATAAATATGCATTAATTTATTATTGATTGAAGCATCTCATCTGAAAAGCAACACAACATTTCTGCCTAATGTCAGACTAAGGAATCAGCACAATCCTAACTTAAAAAGAAATACTTACACCTTCTTCAGGAAAAAAAAAGTCCATCTTGTCATAGATTATGGGAATCATTTCATTGTAATTCCATATTGGTAAGTAAATGTCTTTCCATTCCATTATTGTTATTGGTGTGATACTAAAAGAATAAAAAAATAACTAAAAAAAAAGAATGATTATTGTTTCCCAAATTCCCATGAATACTGAAGAAGTCAGGAATGCGTATTAAAAGGGAGATGAAATTTATGAAGTCAAAAATTAATGTTGTAGACTATTCCTTGAATGTGGAGTTGGAAAATCTGGCTGAAGTAGCTCTGCTTACTGTGACTCTGGGCAGGTCCTGTCATTTTGAGCCTCAGTTCCCTTTCTTGTAAAATGGAGATAATATATTTACACTACCTACCTCAAAGAAATGCTTTGAGGAAAAGGTTTTTTAAGCTATATAATACATTATAAATGTGTTATTATGGTATTAAAAATAGTAATGTTGGTATCCCAAAAGAGATTTCATCATCTGGGGTATGTCTTACTACATATACAGTATCAATTAACATGACTTTCCTTCTGGTTCTTTACCTCAGAAACTGAAACAAGAAAAACACATCTCTATGGATGCTGGATTTTTTTGTTTTGTTTTGTTTTAAAAGTTGAACAATGTTTTACAGATGAAAATGATCTAAACAAGCTAAAGGGCCTGGAATTCTGACACAATACAGAGTTGTTTCTGTCCAACCAGATGGTGATTTCTGGCCATTTGACTTTAAATTTAAATCTGGACATTGACTTTAAAAGCCAATGTCATCTTTATCCAAAGGTTTTTACAACTGAGCAAGCCCAATTCCGGCTTGTCTGTACTGTGAAAAGAGCACCTGCTGGTCCCCCGCCACCCCAGCCTGGGTGAAATCTCTCTATTCTCGACTCCTAGGTCACTCCTTGCCAGGATCACTTACTGGACACTCAGGGGCTGCTTCAGGATATTGCAACATAAAACCAAAGGGAATTTACAAGTGGACAGAAAAATAGCAAAATTTAGAATGGTTGTCCAAGCTGTTCGTTAGTGTTTCCATTTGTCAAGCAAGTATAAAACCAAGATAGTAGGTATTGGCCCCTAAAAAACAGAGGCGTTGATTTTTCCAATTGGGACTCAAGAAAGGTAAGGTGATCAGAGGAAATCATGTGTCCATTTCTCTAGAGTTCAAGAACCTCTTTAAAATTCTTTCTGATTTCCCTAAGCTTAACTCCAGAAGGAATCTCAAAGTTTCATTCTTCTGCCAAGACTCAAATATTGTCCTCCCCACTTGGTTCTGGAAAACTGAGCAATAGACATGTTTTTAGCCATTCCTTTTAAAGGAATAGTGCTTCCAAATCTTCCTATCACCAATGCTGACATATAGAGTCCATACAATAATCAACAGGTTGGAGAATTACTTAGGAACAGGAAACACCCTAATTGACAGACAACAGAAACAAAGGACAGAAGCTCTCTAAAAAATTCTTGGTAGAGTTGATGATTGGGAATATGTTGACGGATACATTGTAAAGTAATTCTGGCTTTGAAAATTATTTAAAGTTATAAATAAGATGCTAAATAATATAGTGCAGCTAATTCCCTCAGCTCCTTTTTTTTCCCTTTTCTTAAAAAGAGAAGGAACAGCTTAAAATAAGGTATAATTTCCAACTTTCTTGTGGGTGTAAATTCTCTGGAGAGGTTGTTCTCTCCCAATCGACTTTGCCTCCCTCAGTTTAGGTAGTATTATTTCTTGCCTTATTTTCCCTTCTCCCCATTTCAGATCAGTAGCCTGCACTCATAAATAATGCAACATCTGCCTGGGCATTTGTTTGCAATATTATCTTACACGATGCCATGTGGAGAGAGCAAAAAATGCAAAACATCCTTTGAAATGCTCATAATGCTCAAATACAGGGAAATGGTTGTTTTTACAGTCTTTCATGTTCACACGTGATTGGGGCCATGCCCATTGCTGCTAGAAAACTCACCAAGCTGTTTCTACCCCCAGAAAGTCTGGTTTCAAGAGTTTAACCCTACTGCAAAAATTTGATCTGCCCGAAATTTGATAATAGTGTCAGAGCCAACAGGGACCACCTATAAAATTATTCCTCAGACCTGTTGAGCTTCCTTCTACTTATATCTCCTCATATATTTAATTAGACTTTCTAAGAGAATGGAGTGAGGTCATTTGTACATAATCTTGGGACAAACAAAACATCTCTCTCCAAAGTTAAAGTGCCCAAATATTATCTTATTCTCAATTCACTCTACTTGCAAACAATTTTTTCACTGAAAAATTTTAAATGTGAACATGTAAGAATTTTAGTAGTGCAGCTCTCTGATCTTGATTCTATTTTGAAATAAATTCTGAAATTATATGGTCACAATGTTCCTGTTCAGTCTGAGACTGAGAGATGGGGTTCAGAGCTCAATTCTTCCTTTTCCTTAATTCACTTCAATTGAATAAGGGTGTGTTAAGAAAAAACTAGAATTTGCATTGAAGATGCTGACTTTCTCTGCCTTACAAGGATTAAAAATCACAGCTCCAAATGAGAAAGAATGCTATCCACATTGAGAGAAAGAACTATGGGAATAGAAATGCAAAAGAAAAATATGACATCACTTATCACATGTATATATGAGTATGTGATTTGGGGTTTAGGCTTTAAAAGATCACCCTATAGTAAAAATTAATAATATGGAAATAGGTGTCAAGTGATACAACCCAATGGAATTGTTTGTTGGCTCTGGGAGGGGGGAGAGAAGAGGGGAGGAAAAGAAAATAAATCATGTCAACATGGGGGGGAAATTCCATAAATAAATAAAGTTTAAATTACATTTAAATTAAAATTTAATTTTAAAAATAATTAATTAATCAATAAAGTTTTCAAGCATAGGTCCAGTTTCTCTCCCTATTCTTTCCCTTAGGAGATGGCACATGACCTGAAACTTAAAGGATGTTCTAAAAGATAGAGATAGTGAAAGTACATTCCAGCTATGGGGCACCCTAGGTTACCGAGTTTGAGGCACAGTGTTAGTTAATATAATATATCTATATTGGAGTTAAGGATATCAAGTAGGTCAAAACTACCAGCCTATCCAACCTTCCAATGTCTGGCCTTGGAGTTATGCTCTCTATAGATATAGTTTTAATTGCATGGTAGGTATATCTTGCATCCATTCTCTTCTCTCCTTTTGAATATCTATCCCTTATTTGACAAAAACTGCTGGGAAAATTGGAAAACAATATGGGAGAGATTAGGTTTAGATTAATATCTCTCACCCTACACCAAGATAAATTCAGAACAGAGGAATGACTTGAATATAAAGAAGGAAACTCTAAGTAAATTAGGCAAACACAGAATAGTATAATTGTCAGATCTTTGGAAAGGAAAGATTTTAAAACCAAGCAAGAGTTAGAAAAAATTACAAAATGTAATATAAATAATTTTGATTACATTAAATTAAAAAGATTTTGTACAAACAAAACCAATGCAACCAAAATTAGAAGGGAATCAACAAATTGGGAAAAATATAACAAAAAACTTTGACAAAAGACTAATTACTCAAATATATAAGGAGCTAAATTAATTGTACAAAAAAAATCAAGCCATTCCCCAATTGATAAATGGTCAAGGGACGTGAATATCTATCCCTTTTAGTTCAGGGTCTTATCACCTCTTTGTTGGATTATCTTAATAGCCTCCAAATTAAATTTCCACCTTCCAGTCTCTGCCCTATCCAATCTATCCTCTGTCAAGCTGCCAAAAGAGCCTTCCTAAAGCATGTCCTAAAACATTACTCCCTAGCTAAGGAACCTTTCACTCCCTATCACCGCTAGGACAAAATTCTCAGATTGGCATTAAAAGCCACTCATATTCTTCATCCAATCTACTTTTTTCTGACTTAGCTCACATTGCCCCTTCATTCACTCTTCATTTCAGTCACTGCTGTGCTCCCTGTTCCTGAAACTCAGAATTCCATTTCTTTCTTTGTCCTGGTGGCCTCATAGCTAGAATGTATTCCTTTACCATCTCTGTCTCTTAGAACCCTGACTATCCTTTAAGTCTCAGGTCATGTGCCATTTCCTAAGGGAAAGAAGAGGGATAAAAACTGGTCCTGTCAGCACCTTCTCTACAAGTTCTAGTTATATCCCAGAGGACTGCTTAGGGCACTGAAAGGATAGGTGAGTGGCCCCAGGTCTCATATTGTTCCTATTGTTCACCCTTCATTTTGGAAGAGAACCAATGGCATCCCAAGGTAATGTCTTGACTTGTGCATAAATTGGATTTGAGTCAGTTGCCCAAAGTTGTCAGCCTCATTCTTTCTTCTAGAGCCATCAAACTCCAGTGATAAGACAAAAGTCAAGACAACTGGTGATGACTCGAGATGCAGGGGATGACCTTGGCTTCTTCAATGTCTAACCAAATGCTAATGTCAGCACATCACAGTGATTCAAACTCACCTCTTCCTAACTTTTAGTTCAGTTCTTTTTCTACTGTATCATTCTCTTATGGGAAGCTGAGTCACTAGAGTTCTCTCTGTCCTCAAATAATCATACAAATATTTTTCTGTCTACGTACTGTATTATCTTTCTCCACCCAGGAAGAATGTAAACTCCTTGAGAGCAAGGATTATTTTTTCATTTTGCTTGGGTATCCTATTCCCTTGCACAGAGAGGATACCTAATAAATGCCTGCTGGATTGGATTAGCCTGGAATTTGGAAAAAGGGAGTGGAATACATTCTGAAATGCATTTGGAAAATACTTTGGAAAAGTCAAATTAAATCCATTGCATTTTTATTGACAGTAGTTCAATAAAAACATGTTTTAACCATTCAAACTGAACCATTTGAGTTATATGATAGCGCAAATCCTTGAATCAATAAGAATTACCTCTGAGCCAGAAAGACCTGAGTTCAAGGGCAGCCTTTGACTCAGGGGTAGAACCCTTACCCTCTCAGTGCATGAGGCAACTCTCCTAGGCTAACTTGCAGAGCCAGAGTTGATCTATATTGATAAAAGGAGTTTCCTTATAGTTATTCTCTACACTAGGGAATCTTTTTTAAGATAATTTTTATATTTTTAAATTTGTTTCCTTTTTTGACAATTACATGTAATAACAAATTTCCACATAAGTTTTCCAAAGTTATATGATTTGTCTCCCTCCCTTCTTGTCCCACTCCCAGAACTGGCAGGCAATTTAATTTAAGTTATACATGTGTTATCACACAAAGCATATTTCCATATTGTTCATTTTTTTAAGTGTATAATCATATAAAACTAAAAAACCTCCAAACAAAAGCACAAATAAACAAATGAAAAATCAGATGCTTCATCTGCATTCTGACTCCAATAGTTCTTTCTCTGGAGGTGGATAGCAGTCTTTGTAATAAGTACTTCAGAATTGTCCTGCATCATTGTATTGCTGAGAGTAGCTAAGTCTATCAAAGTTGATCTTTCCACAATATTGCTCTTACTGTTATAATGTTTTCCTGGTTCTGTTCATTTCACTCTGCATCAGCTCATGTACATTTTTCCATTTCTTTCTGAAATCATCCAGTTCATCATTCCTTACAGCACAATAGTATTCCATCACCATCACATACAACAATTAGTGCAGCCATTCCCCAATTGGTGGACATCCCTTCAATGTCCAATTCTTTGCCACCACAAAAAGAGCAGCTATAAATATTTTTGTACAAGTAGGTCCTTCCCCTCCCCCATCTTTTTTTTTTTTTTATCTCTTTGGGATATAGATCTATTAGCGTATGCCAGGGAATCTTAACCTTTTAAAAATTTCCTACGTCTCTTTGGCAGTCTGATGAAGCCTCTGCATTCCTTATCAGAATAATGCCTTTAAAAAAACTGAAGAAGACCACTCAGAGGTAAGTGAAAAATAAAGGGGTTTGTTCCCATCAAAATGTATAGACACCAGGTTAAGGTTGTGGTTCTTGCTGTTCAGCCCTGTCTTAATTCCTCATGATTCCGTTTGGGACTTTTTTTTTGGCAAAGATAATGGGGTGGTTTTCCATTTCCTATGCTAGTTCATTTTATAGATGAGAAAATGGAGGCAGACAGGGTTAAGTAACTTGCCCAGGGTCACATAGCTAGTAAATGTCTGAGGCTGGATTTGAACTCAGGTCTTCCAGGCTCTAGGACCTGCTCTATCCACAGCAGAATAGCTGGAGGATCAGATTTGCCACAAATGTGTCTAATCTTAACAAGATACTAAGGACAGTAAGGGAATCCTATTCTCTATTTGCCTTTCTTTCCCACTCAACCAAGGAAGTTGTTCCAAATCTTCTTTTGGGGATGTTCTCCCTTTTCAGCTCTCTGACTTGACATCTCTAGGTTTCTTCAGCACTTAGACCAAATACCACTTTATACAGAAACCCTTTCCTGGTCTTCCCTATTCACATTCTAAGGTTACCTTCCCTCCACTCTGTATATAATTTGTATGTCACTATTTATTTACATGTTGACTCCCTCAATAGTATGTAAAACCCTCGAGGCAGAGATTGCCTTTGTGATTTCACTTTTCTTTGTTTCCCCCAAAGCTTAGCAATGTGCCTGGTACATAAAAAGTGCTTTAAAATATATATTTTTATTGGCTGATTGCCATTCCTCCAAATACCTTCTGCTATTAGCATTCAGTGTTTAAAATTGCCAACAGGAAAAATCAGGGAATATTGTGACTTATCTGAAAACATGATGAGTTGAATTGATAGCACCTAATCTTCTTTGATTCCCCACTCATGTAGATCACTGCAGAATCAGAAGAAACATGACCCAGATCAGAGGGTCTCAGGAGAAGTAGCAGGTTTGAAATAGAGAGAGCAGCGTCTGGGGAATCAAGAGTCCTGAGTTCTATACCCAGCTCTGCCAGGGGAGAGCTATGTGGCATTGGGAAGTCATTTCAACTCTTTGGACCTAGGATTTCTCAGCTATAAAATGGAAGGGCTGGGCCAGATGATCTCCAGGGAGCTACTGATCTAGGTCAGGCTTCTTCCAATTATAATCTGCAGTGTTCTACATGAGTGGGGATCAAAGAAGATCAGACGTGGAATTTTTTTTTTAACTACTGTAAGACAAGTGAGGCCATCATTTGATGGTTTGCCCCAGTCTTAAAACAACAACAAAAAAAGCATCTAAAATCCAGCTGTGAATTATAAATGAATAGAAGGAGAAACCATTTATGACATGAACAGCTGGATTCAAGGTCTAAAGGAATGTGACCTTGGCTAACTTTTAGAAGTGTTAAAAAAAAATTCCCGTGTGGTCAGTTCTCCTAGAAATGAAAGGCAAAGGAAGAACTTCAGTTTCTCTAACCATAGGACGCTTTTTGTTCTAGTCCTCATTTCCATAACTGCATCCCACTTTCTGCTACTCACTACCCTTTCCTCTTCAGATAAGGCACTTCACCTCGGAGCCTTGATCCCCTCCTCTCATAAAATGACCTCCAGACTGGACTACCAAGATGATCTCTACAGATACAGTCTAGAAGGCCATTGTGGTATGGTAGATACTACCACTGGACCCACAGTTAGGAAGACCTGAGTTTGCTTCCCTCCTCTGACACTTAGTGGTAAGACTTGGGGCATAGAGGCAGCTAGGCGATCCAGTGTATAGGATGCTGGGTCTAAAGACAGGAAGACATGAGTTCAGGTCCAGCCTCAGATACTTATTAGCTGTGTGACCTTAGGCAGGGCACTTAAAGTCCCTGTGCTTCAGTTTCCTCAACTGTAAAATACGGGTAATAGTGCCTACTTCTCAGGGTTCCTGTGAAGATCAAAGGAGATATTTGTAAAGCCCTGCCTTAGTTCTGGCTATTGTGACTTCTTGTCAGGATAATTACAAAAGCCTCCTAATTGGTCTCTTTTTTTTTAACCCTTACCTTCCATCTCAGAATCAATACTGTGTATTGGTTCCAAGGCAGAAGAGAGGTAAAGGCTAGGCAATGGGGGTTAAGTGACTTGCCCAGGGTCATACCTAATTGGTCTTTAATCGGCAATACAAGTTCTTTAAGGCAGGCATTTTTTCCTTTGGATCCGCAGCACCTTGCATGATGTCTTGCACATAAGGTCCTCTAAGGTAACTATATAACACAGTGGATAGAGTGTTGGATTTAGAGTCCAAAAGACCTATGTTCAAATCCTGCCCTAGATACTTACCAGCTGTGCTGCCGTGGGCAGGTCACTTAATCTCTATTTGTCTTAGTTTCCTCATCTGTAAAGAGAGCTGGAGACAGAAATGGCAAAGCATGCCAATATCTTTGTCAAGAAAACCCCAAACGGGGTCACAAAGAGTCAGACACAGCTGAAAAAAAACTGAACAACAAGATTGGAGATAATTATAGCACCTATCTCAGCCTCAGTTTCCTCATCTGCAAAATGAGGGTAATGATAGTCTTACCTCATGGGTTTTTTGTGAGGATCAAATGAGATAAAATATTTAAAGCTTTTGAAAATCACAAATTGCTAACTAAATGCTAGCTATTACTGTTATTGGCAAATGTTCTTACTAAATGCTTTTTTAAAGTGACTGATACATGCTAGTTGAACTCACTGGAATACTGGTAGCCTTCCTAAAATAAAAATAAAAAAGCTAAAATTTAAAAACAAAAGCCCAAGCCCATAAGACTCAGTTTGTAACATTCTCATCGCCTGCTGCGACTCTTCATATTCACTTAGAAAGCAAGGTACTTATTTAAGAAGTGGCTCTTGTATTTTATTGATGTTTCTGTCAATGTTTAGCTCTCTAAAGAGGGTCCCCAACCATGGGAACCTATTTTCAAAAGTCTTTCCTTGACACCAACTAAATTGGGCTCCCTGAGCTGAACCCATTTGTCAAAATGTATTATGAAAAGCGACCTTAAACATTTCCTGGCCTTCCTTTATTCTGGTAGTTAGTTGCTATGGC
Organism: Gracilinanus agilis; assembly: GCF_016433145.1. NCBI lineage: Eukaryota > Metazoa > Chordata > Mammalia > Didelphimorphia > Didelphidae > Gracilinanus > Gracilinanus agilis. Next base: position 117,396,371 of record NC_058131.1, on the reverse strand, counting down.
TTTTGAGTTAGGCTCTCCCCAACCCAATCTCCTTCGGTCTGTTATTTAAAATCACTGAAAATTATGTTAAGGACTGTCAATTACTGTAGACCAGATGCTCGATAAATTGTATACTACTTGGTGGTGGTAATGAACTGCAGAACATAAAAAATTTCATTGCTTCTATCCCTAGAGAAATAGCAAATTCTTATTTCACTAGTTCCTTCCAGCATGTTCTGCTCCAGACCTATGAAGCTTTTCACCCTCCTAAGTGCACGTAAGTTATATGCATTTCCCTAATGACATGGTTTCAATAAGGACCAAAGCATTTTAACAAACTGAAATGCTAACCACATGAATTGATGCAACTTGAATTCTAAGGATTGCATCATCTGAGTCTTCTGAACAAATGGGAAATACTCCCTCAGTCCCTCCCTGCAGATTCACTCATCCTTCTTGCCTTTGATTCAGTATCATATGACCCTATTTGTCCACTTGTGAGAATGATCTCAAGAATTTCCCCCCTCCCTCCAAAGCTTGCTTCATCAATCGTCTCCTTGCCACCCATCTCGAATCCCTCTCTCTCTATGGGTCCCTTCTTTGCTATCTACAAATGTGCCTTTCACAGAAATTTTCTTAACCCTCCTACCTCTTCAAGGTTCCCTTCTAGAGCTGAATTCCTAAGAAGGACAGCCCACATTTATTGCCTACACTTATTCACCACCCAATCACAAAATCTAGAATCTCAGTGTTGAAAGGGACTATATAAACCATTCAAATCAATCCATAAATGAATCTGAATTCTCCCTCCTTACATCCCCAAATTACCTTCACAGATTTATTTCACATTACTAGAGTCCCTGAAAATGGATTTTCCTAGCCCAAAGATGATATTATTAAAGTTCTTGTAGAAGCACAAGGCAGAAACAGACATGATCCAAGAGTTAGTTCATGGATAAATCCCATGAACACTGATGCCCTCTGAAGAGAAGTGGGAATTTTGATTTCCTATCTAGCATGACTGTGAAATCTAGCATTATAGCTGGAGGATGGAGATTTCTTGGGCAGTGCCAGACTTGGCAGTTTTTTCAGGGGTAACATGTCTGTGGATTTCTAAATTCATAAATTCCCAAGTCTGAAATTTAAGGGATCAGACCTTCTACAAATAGAAGGGGATTTCTTGACATAACTCACTTTGGGAGAAAAATTTCTTCCTTCCTCTCGTACCTGAAAGTTCAATTAAGGAAATACATACTTGGGGAAATAAGAAGTCTGATCATTGCCTCTACTGCCTTCTAGTTATTAAATGGAGTTATTTGGACAGTATGGGGATTGCTTGAGGAGCAACTCTTAATTCACATTTACCTTCTATGAGGAGTCTAAATTATAGGACAATATTATAACTGCTACACAGGATACTATGGGAAAGACTTCTAGATTGTCAAAGGATTGTCCTAATGGCAACTGCATGTTCAGGTTCCTCTCCAAGGGAAACTATTTGTATCTATCTTCTATGAATCTTTTGCATTTTCTATATTTCCTATTAGATAACATGAAGATTGTATTGTATCTGACATGTCTTAAGAACTTGTGAAGGAACTAGAGATTCTATCACTCACATCTGGGAAAACCTGGACATGTTACATGTATGCTTTATTTTATAGATTTTCCTGGAGTAACTCCAGGTGGAAGTGATAAAGCCCAAGAAAGCCTCCCAGCAACTAGAACCAGTTCTTGTGATTCCAAAGTGTTTGGTGGTATTTGGACCATGGGTCACATCTTGCTTGGATGTGAAAATATAAGTGAAGTACTATGTGGATGTTAATGATTATTTTGTCAGGCCATCTTTTTTCTTCTTCATGTCCATCTCTCATATTTAGACAATGTTTACTTTATCTCTTTTAAACCATTTTGGAATGAGAGAATCTGGGATTGTTACTTGGCTCTGTTATTCCCTAGGTGATCTTGGTCATTTCACAACACAGGCCATGGGTTCTTCATCTGTAAAGTGAGTGGGTTAGTCTAGATCAGTGGTTCCCAAACTTTTTTGGCCTACCACCCCCTTTCCAGAAAAAAATATTACTTAGCCCCCTGGAAATGAATTTTTATTTTATTTTAAAAGCAATTAACAGGAAAGATAAATGCACCTGTGGCCATCACTGCTTCCCTGGATCACTGCAGCACCCACCAGGGGGCAGTAGCACCCACTTTGGGAATCACTGGTCTAGATGTCATCTGTAATTTTTCTTGAGCCTCTTACTGAAAATATTCTCTTTTTCTTCAATTTTTGACACAATTTTTCTTGGCTTCCAGGTGGGGTGTGTTGGTGCCAGCTCAAACTGGTTCACAAGAGTCAATTGTTAAATTTTCAGCATGAGCATTTATACCTCAGAAATAGGCAAATGCTACAAATCAGTGCCTGATTTATTGTTTTGTTGCTTGTCTAGATTTACGTGACTTAGATGTTAATAATGCAGATTTAACTTTAAAATGTTCCCTGCATGCAATTTTCCCCAGAGAATCAGTTGTGAAACAATTATCAGCACACCCCTGCTTCCAATGCATCTTAGTTTGTATTATATATTTACCTGATCCATGTCCTATTCCCCACCTAGTATAAAATAGACTTCTTGAGGATAGGGGTTCTGTCATTTTTCATTTTTGTGTCCCCGAGGCATAATATGGTGCCCTACACATACTAGGTACTTTACCAATGTTTGTTGCTATTTCCTTTAGTTCCTTATAAAGAAGAAACAAGGAGTAAAAGGATAAAAACAAATTATCTGAATAAGTGCTTCTCCCAAAGGAGCCAAAATGAGTTGACTAGAAGCAGAATGACCTCAGTAATGAAAGGATAGAGAGGAGAGTGAATTGCCCAGTGTTTTCAGGCTTGGGATACTTGGCTCATGGTACTTTTAGTTTGCCTGTTCAAATCTGGATGGCTTCAGAGGATCTGGCAGAATGCCTTTCGCACCCCTCCATTCCACATCTCTACTTGTTCTTCAAGATTCAGGTCAAACATCACTTTAAGAATTGTTGTCCTGTACACCCTCTCCTAATCCATCCAGTCAAATATAATTGTTTTATTTTTAAATTTTATTTATATGAAACATTTTATTTCTATTGCTTTAATTCATTCCACAAATTTGCAGAGTTGGGAACTGTTGCAGGAGCCATCTAGTTCAACCCTCTCTGGAAAGCATGAACTCGCTCTTTTATTTTGTATTATAATTATGTATATTTAAGATTAGAAGCTCCTTGAGAAAGGACGGGTTGAATACACTATCCCTATCCCCAATGTGATCTAGCTCAGGGCTTTGCCTGATAGCAGTTGATGAATTAATGTTTGTTGAATCAATGAATAGAATCATTTCACAGTTTGGCACAGTGAGCAAGGAAGTATTGACCTGATGATCATAGGAATGCTGTAGATCAGGTCTAGGGTGCAGGTGCACTGGCAGGTATTTCTGGACACATGAACATTCAATTATGACAACTTCCATAGCACTATAGGGTGTACTCGGTGCTTTAGGGTAAGTTAAGTGCCAGGCATGAAACCAAATCCCAAACCCTGTCCCCAGATGTCTGATGTTAAAGAATCAATTCAACATTTAATTTAGTTCCATTAGGCAATTTATTAAGCATCTAGTTGTCTGCCAGCTACTAATCTAGTCATGAGGGACATAAAGACAAAAAAATGAAAGCAGTCCCTGTCTCCAAAGAGTTTTGATGCCGGTGGGAGGAGGAGAAGAAGGGGCAGAGAAATACCATGTGTATGGTCATAAGTAAATGCAAAATACATACAAAGTAAATACGGAGTACTTTGGAAGAATGAAGAAGTTCTAGCAAGAGGGAGGGTCAAAGTGCAAACTAACACTCAGAGAAATAATAGGGTTGCAGAGCAATAAGAGATCGTTTTCACAAATGGATCCCTTTTATCTGGCTTTCTAAAAGGACAAGAAGTGACATTAAGGGTGTCTCTTAGTGCAGTTTTAAGCCATTAGAACTTAAAGCTTCACTAAGACTTTTAGGACACCCTGTATGAAGCCTCATCAGCAAGGGAAAATGACAAAGTGAAGGGGGTGGGTAGTAGAGGACAGAATAAGAAAGATAAGAGTGGGTACTGGGGGAAAGAGAAGACTGCAGGATAAGGAAGGGAGATTAAAAGAAATATGCATGTGAAAATGAAGACAGAGAGGAGAGGCATGATCAAGTGATACAAAGGGATTTGAAGTAAAGGGATTTCAAGACAGAAAGAATATGAAGCCATAGAAAAAATCCTGCATACCTATGTTTAATGCTCTTTTCCTATTTAGAATGGTTGATCTCCTTCTCTCTGCAAATTCAAATCCTATACTTCCTTCAAAGGCTAAATTGAAATCCCATCTTCCCCACAAAGCCTTCTCTAAGTGCAGCCAGCAATTACCTTTCCTTTCCCTGAGTTCCTATTGTATTTATGACACGAAACAAGTTTCATTATTGCTTTTTTTTTTTTTCTGGAGTAGTTTTGTGCATGCCATTCTTGATCCACCAAATTAGACTTTGAATGGTCTGAAAGGTAGAACACCAGATTCTGCTTCCTCTGCATTCTCTATAAGGCTTTGCACAGTACTGAGTGCATAGCCTAAAATATCTAGAGGTCTGTTGAAATCCAAACAGTGAGAAATGTAAGTGGTAGAAGACAGAGATTACCACTTCAGTTTAGAACTATGGAATAGACCCAGCCCCCTCAGTTTATAGATTAAGCCCAGGACAGTCAAAGGATCATGGGATCAGAAGTTTAGGATTGGAAGGAAACTTGGAGAGCGTCTTGTTCAATTCCCTCATTTTATAGATGGGGAAATTGGGGCCAGAGAAATTAAGTGACTTGCCTTGAGGTCACACAGGCAGTAAAAGTCAGAAGCTGAACTGCCAGGCATTAAAACTCTACTGCAGAGTACAGCTCCAATGGGCTGGCCACATTGTTCAAATGCCAAATACTCATTTGCCTAGAAGATTATTTTATAGAGAACTAACACAAGGCAAATGCTCCCATAGAGGTCAGAGAAAAACAATACGAGGACACTCTAAAAGTCTCTTTAAAGAACTTTGGTATCAATTGTGACACCAAGGAGATATTGGCATAGGACTGTCCTGCATGCCCGCCTGCATTGAAGAAGGCACTACGCAGAATTTCAGTAAGTCAAAAGAAATGCTAGATGTACAAATTTAGAGACACCTTCAACCAAAATGTTCCTAGAGGATATTTTTGCGCAATTCGTGGCAGAGCTTTCTGAGCTTGTATTAATCTGATCTACCACAACTAAACACACTATACATTGACCCCAACAATGATTGTTGTCATTTTGGTCCTATCCTAGAACAAAGGACAATAGCATGTCATAAGAGAGATTTGAACCCAGATCCTCTTGTTTCCAGTGCCAATAGTTTTTCCACCGCATTTTACTGCCTCCTGATAATAAAAAATGATTGCCCCTTTTCTAATTATTGTTACACAGCATCAAAGTTTTAAGGAAAGTGGGAATCTTAGGAATCCTTGAAAAAGCTACCTCCGCAGGTTTGACCCAAAAGGACCTGGGCAGAAAGGTGGTAGCAATGTAGCAAGAAATGAGCAGGAGAAAGGTGAAGAATAAAGCTCAAATCCAGTATATATAATAAAGGAATAAACTAGAAATATTGGTCAAAACTTGGGTAGGAAGCAATGCAACAAGAAATACAGAAGAGTTCATCGTGATAACACCTCTTCTAGCTCAGGGATGCTGTGGGTGTCCATAAATATTAATTGTACTGAAATATTACTAAGCATCTATATTGTGATTCATATTTCCAAAATGCTCTCCGGTCCTTAATTAGTTGGCCCACACAGTTTTCTTGAAAAGTGGGTCAGGCTTATTATCTCCATTTTATATTGATGAAACTGAATCATGAAAAGGTTATGACTTCCCCAGGATCACACTATGACTCAGAGGCAGAACCAAAACTGTCCTCCTAAGCAGTGCTACTCAGGGTTCCCTTGTCTCAATGGACTTCCTCCAAAGAGTGGCTAGACCATAAATTATGGAGATGGGAGGACACATGGTACTGTCAATGCCATTCAATACACATTTATGACTAGGAATATGAAGACTAGCCCTTAAGGAGCTTATGTTCTAGTGAGAGAATAGTAAATGTACATAGAGGAGTGAATATAAAGTATATATAACAATTTGCTAAGTAGTTTTAAGAGGAACTACGCCAGTGAATGGAGGGATAAGGAAAGTTTCCTGGAGGAGACTCTTTGGCTAAGCCTTGAAGGAGCCTGGAGATTCCTAGAAGCAGATCCAGGGCTTGGAGGGTACCTTGTGCAAAAACTTGGAAGCAGAAGGTGACAAGGAGGACGTAGGCAGAAGCTAAGATATGAAAGGTATAGGTGGGGGCCAGTTTTGTTTTGTTTTTAATTTTTAGAATTAAAAATTTTTAAGCTTTTTTTTTAGAAGTACAGAATTTTAGAGTTATCAGAATATCAGAAATAAGCTAATCAAATATTGTCATACAGTAGAAAGAAGTCTGAACTTGGAGACATAGGGCCTTTGTTCAAATCCTAGCTCTGTCACATACGACATGTGACCACTTATGACCTCACCAGTCATCTTGATTTTTATCTTGCCAGTGGACTTAAATGAGTCTGTGAAGAGAGAGTGAGGCTAATGACTTTTTTTTTCCCAATCAAACAAGCACTTATTAAGCAGCTACAACGTACCAGGCATTTTGCTAAATGCTAGGAATACAAAAAGTAAAACAGTTCTTGCTTTCAAAGACTTTTATTTAAATTTATTTTTTTATTTTATTATGTTAAAATATCCCATTTATTCCTAACTTTATGCAACTCTGCCTCACTTGAATCCATTTTACATACAAGTTAAAAGATATCACTAGTGATAATATTTTGGTCCCCTTCAACTATGCAGGACAATAACAGTTAATAACAAGTGGATCCAACTCCTCTCTGGGTCTCAGTTCTCTCATTTGTAAAATGAGGTTAGACTAAATTATCTTTAGGGGTCTTTCCATCTATAAAGCTATGATTCTGTGGACCTTTCCTTAATATATTAAATAGTATTTATTTAAATCCAAGAGCAGAGATTAAATGTAATGGAAAGAAGATAGATGAAAGATCTCTCATAAAATCAAAAGTAAAGAAAGGATGCTCATTATCGTCACTACAATTTAATATAGTTCAAGAAATGCTAGCTATAGGAACAAGATAATAAAAAATTCAAGGAATAAGTATAAGCAATGAAAAAAATAAAATGATCACTTCTTGCAAACGATACAATGATGTACCTAGAAAATCAATTAAGAAATAAGTTGGAATAATTGATAACTTCCACAAAATTGCAGAATATGTGATAAATCCACATAAATCATCATTATTCTTAGGTAACAACAAAACTTGACCAAAAAAAGGGCTAGCAAGACAAATTCTATTTAAAATAGCAACAGAAGCTATACTAGATATGTGAATGTTTCTACCAAGATTCATCAAGGGACTGACTTAGGGAAGAGCAATCTAGAGGGGAAAGAAAGAGGAAGGGTTTAGTTCTCTATTAAGGGATAGCCCAGACTATTCTTTCAGTATAAGAACAAACCAATTCCAAACCTTAGATGTCATAATGAAATCTTGTGGGTAATGGAGAGGGTTGCTAACTTTTTTTTATCATTATTTTTGTCACATGACAATCTTTAAAAAGGCAGACCCAGTCTCCTACCATATGGAATATATTTTCATTAGACATTCATGATTGAGGACAGATGTTCCAGGACCTTCCATTTACCCAAAGATTTGGTGAACATTTGTGCCGCTTAATTCTAAGTCTAATTTGCTTTGTACCACAAAGCTGGCCATTGGCAATTCTCTGGGGTTGTAATAGCCTCCATTCATTCGTTACACAGCCAGATCAAAGCTAGCTTTTGATTATACATTTCTAGAGCCTGCTGTATTTGAGAGTTTATCTTCCAGAATGACCATGGTACAAAGTCCGTATCACATTCTTCTATAAGGATTCAATATTATGCTCCTTTCTATATAAAACAGGGGTAGAGGGAAACCCTCTTCAAATGTCACTGATATCAGAAGGAGCTATGCTCCTGAGGGAAAGAGCTGGCTTTTCTTTGAATCATTTTTCCTCTTTTTTTTGGAACACACTGATGTCACGAGAATCCTACTGGTCTTCCAAATATTCTACAACCTACAAAAAATATACATACTTCTGCAAATCCATTCTTCGGTCTGACCACATGCCTCTCAAATAGCAAAGGGAATGAAGGAGCAATTTAGGAAATTCTAAGGATGATTTCCAGAAAGCATCCATATGAAAAGAAGATACCAAAAAAAACCAATTCCTGATGCAAGTTGAAAATCTCTGCAACTCTTGGGCTTCTTTATTTTGATGCAAGTCAAAAGGCTTCAGTTCAATGAAAGTCAAGGATATAAAATTCGGGGACATGCTTTATAATTAAAATTGAAAATGTATGGTTTCCTTTTAAGGTGATCAAAGCCAAGCATTTTTACAGGGACCTTTCCTCATAAAACAGACAAGTAATTCTATAGTCAAGGACATTTTCAAAACTACCCAGCATCTTCTATTGTGTAGTATCTTTTTTTCATCAAAATCACTCCATCTTCATCTTGGTGGGCCAACAAATAAAATTTTAAAATATCTATTAAGCTTCTGCTCCATCCAAGACTGCCAAAGTTTTAGGTTACACAAATTTAATAGAAAACACTCTCAATTGGGAGTGGACATAAGCAAAATGTGGCTAAAGTATATCAGTCAGCATCAATTAGCATAGAAATTTTTGGACCTGGAGGAAGAATCTGGCTTCAAATCCTACTTCTGCCACTAGCAAGCCCTGTGAGCTTAGTCAAGTAACACAATCTCTTATTCTGTTTTCCTCAGTTTTCCAGTAAAATATTAATAATCCCTATAGCACTTATTATACCAGATTACATTATTTAAATAATTAAAGTAATTAATTTTATTTCCTTAGTTTTCCAGTAAAATATTAATAATCCCTGTAGCACTTACTGTACCAGATCACATTATTTAAATAATTAAAGTAATTTATTTTATTTCTATATAATATATAACTTATTACAATTATATACAATAGATTTATGTTAATTTATTAGGTAATTTTTAGCTGCTTTGCCCACTTTAAAATGTTAAGTATATGTCAGATGTTATTTGTTTTTTTTTTTTTTTTTACTTTCCAACTTTTCTATTCTCTCCTTCCTCCCCCAGGCTCCCAGTGCCTCACATCAGAAGCTTCAGCACACTAGGAAGTCATGAGGGGAAGGGTGACAACCTCCTTCACTGAAGCATCACATGCTATTGTGAGAACAGCTGCAGAGGGAAACAAGTGTCTGAAATTCTCCGTGCACGGTTGGAGGAGCTTTTGGAAGCAGCCTCAGGGTTGGCATATGTCAGCTGGCAGTTTAAGAGGTTTGAGTGGAAGCTATGAGCATGATGTTATAGAAGCGTCACTGGTTGCCCGGAGAGTTGTGTTTTAGGTCATCAGATTTAAAACTAGAAAGGGCTTCTTAAAGCCATCTGCTACAACGCCCATCATTTTACAGAAGAGGAAACCAAGTCCCAGGAAGGTTAAGAGATTAGACTTTTACAAAATTTTGCCATATATTTGGAAATGGAGATATTTCCAGCAAATGAACATGTGGTTGAGCTTGGCTTGAGAGTATATTGGTTCATGTATGCCTTGGAAACAGAGAGTGAAGTGGAAGGTCCTTCCTCCCGATGTACCCTCGTGTGTCCATTGGGGTTCATGCTCTAGCATCCACCACACAGCATATACTAGTATGGCGTGAACAATAATAAAAGCTTGCTGGGTCAGGTCTATATAGTGGAGCATGTATGAGGCTTGGGCATTTGATCACTTGGAGATTTCTGTTTCAGAAAGAAAATGGGGAAGATGGTGGAAGGGAAGACAGTCATATGGCTCAGTGGATAGAGAGCCTAGAGACTGGGTTCAAATCTGGTCTCAGACATTTCCTAGCTGTGTGACCCTGGGCAAGTCACTTAACTCCAATTGCCTACCTCTTGTCACTCTTCTGCCTTGGAACCAATATCTAGTATCAATTCTGAGACAGAAGATAAAGGTGTATTTTTTTTTAAAGAAAAGAAAGAAAATGAGGGGAGCAATGGAAGTATAGAACACTTTAATAACAGCTGCATACTGAAGAAAAACATATGATTGATCACTTATTTATATGGATATATGATTTGGGGTGTGGGGTTTAAGAGATTGCTCTGATACAAAAATGAATAATATAGAAATAGATTTTGAGTGATAATACATGTATAATCCAGTGGAATTGCTTGTCAACTCCAGAAAGGAGGAGGGAAGGAATATGAATCATGTAACCATGGGGAAAATTTTTTAATAAATTTATATTAATTTTAAAAATAAATGAATTAAAAAAATAACAGCTACGTACTACCATTTGTATCCCCACCAATCCCCTATTGCAATCTACTAAAGCCAGTTCTCCATACTTCCATATTTCATACTTCCCAATTCATTCCTTTTTTCAATTAAAATTTTTAGTCCCTTATTAAAAGCCAGCATTTAGATTGCTTGAAGTTTTGCAAAATACTTTATACATATTATCTTCTGTGATTCTCGCAGCAACCCTCTGAAGGAGGTACAAGTTTTATAGATGAAAGGTTAAATGACTTGCCCCTTGTCATATAAGTAATACATGTCTGAAAAAGGACTCGAAACCAGTTTTCTGCTAACTTCAAGTCTAAGATGTCCTTCATAATGTCCATATAGAAGGAAAAGGGATTGCCTGTACCTGCTGAGCTTTTCAAGGCGTTGCTATTTACAGATGGCTTTGGAATGATTACTTCATTAATGTATCTTTTTTGAACAAATCCTGTAGATGAATGATAAACTGAACTGATATTTAAATTGGAGGAAGAGAATAGGTTGTATTGCATCTGGTGGATCTGCTTGGTCCTTTCAGTGCCTCAGAGCAGCTCAATGTGGCAAACACCTACCTCTTAAACCCCACGATTCTCTGGGTGATGCTACCATAATTGCAAGGCAGCAGAGCGGAGCAGAAAGACCCTGGGATCTCGAGTCCGAGGTTCAGCCTTTGACTCTGCTAATTATTACCTGTGTGTGACTTTGGTCAAGTCTCAGCCTGTCTGGGCTTCACTTTGCTGCTCCATGAAAGGAGGGAGTTGAACTACCTGGCTTTTGAGGTGTTTTCCAGTTCTAGACCTACGAGCCCAGAAGTTTTTTCTTCCATGCCACATTGGGCCTTAGAGGGGGAACCTTAGGTATATGGTAGGAACAACTAGGGTGATTCACCAAATTTGTATTAAGTAATAAATGGTTGGTGAGAACTTAATATATTAAGCCTCTGAAAGATATTTGAAATATTGGCACTTCAGTGATGTTAACTTAAAAGGATGAATTTCTAATGATGCAATTCTAGTCATTATGATAGGCGCCTGGGAAAGGAAGAGAGTTGTGAGCAGGAAAAATTGTAGTATTCCTGGTAACCCTCAAATCACAAAATATGGTAGTGTATAGAGGAGTGGGCCCAGAGACAGGAAGGCTTGAGTTCAAATCCAGTCTCAGACACTTACTAGATATATAATCCCTGAAAAGACATATAACCTATCTGCCTCAGGTTCCTCAACTGTAAAGTTAATTTGCCTTGAAGGGTTGTTTTGAGGATTAAATGAGAAAAGAAAGAAAGAAAGAAAGAAAGAAAGAAAGAAAGAAAGAAAGAAAGAAAGAAAGAAAGAAAGAAAGAAAGAAAGAAAGAAGGAAGG
>NC_058131.1:117307199-117384473 GCF_016433145.1 Gracilinanus agilis | reverse complement strand
GAAAGAAAAAAGGAAGGAAGAAAGGAAGGAAGGAGAAAAAAGAAAGAAAGAAAAAGAAAGAGAAAAAGAGAAAGAGAAAGAGAAAGAAAGAAAGGAAAGAAGAAAGGAAGGAAGAAAGAAAATAAAAATAAGTGAGATATAAAAATAAATTATAATAAACATAAATATATTTAATATATTATTACATTATATGTAAGATGTTAATATAATATAAATATATAACTATAATATAAAAATAAATAAATAAGAATATAATAAAAATAAATATATATAAAATATTCTTAGCAGAGTGCCTGGCATGTAGTAGGTGATTAATAAATGCTTATTCCTTTCTCCTCCCTGCTTACTTACTCAAGAGACCCTGCTTTCCATAAGTGCAAGGTTTGGGTTTTTTTTTCCTTAATTCTTAGCTTGTCATGCATTTGTCAAAGATCTGCTTTATTGGCAAAGGCCAACTTTGATTAGAAGGGACAAGAACAATCATTTATTAAGCATTTATTATTTGCCAGGCAATGTAAGTGCTTTATACTAAGTGGCTAAGTGGCTTTACAAATATTAGCTTGTTTGATCTTCCCAACAACCCAAGGAACTTGATGTTATTATTATCCCCATTTTATAGTTGAGGAAAACAGAGGTTAAAATGACATGCGCAGGGTCACATGGCTAACAAATGTCTAAGGACAGAGTTAAATCCAGGTTCTCCTGACTCCAAGACCAGCACTCTATCCACTTTACAACCTCAAAGCCTCTTAATCCTCAAAGGTTTGCTGAATCAATGTATTGCTAGCCTATCTTTTTCTCTGCAATCACTCACACACACCCCAACAGTGGAGATGGGAGAGGATAGAATCAAGGGCACAAGTAAGGCATTGGCTTGGAAAGAAGAAAGACCATCTTTTTCTCCAAGATTGGAGCAAAGGAGGAAGAAGAGTGGGGGAAATGTTGAGAGAAACAGATAATAGAGTTGGGGAAAAGAGGTATCTTCCCAACTTCTTCTTAGGGTATATCCTTCTAATTTCCCAAGTTCACAACTTTGGAGTCATCCTCAACTTTTCCCTCTCCCTCAATGTCTCTACCCAATCAGTTTTCAAGTTAATCACTTTACAAACATAGATTAAGCACCCATTATGGAGATCATCCACAATATCTCTCACATTTGTCCTCTTCTCTCCATTCATTGGTCTACCAACTTAATTAAATCCAGTATTATCTCTTGCTTGGAATATTGCAATAACTTTCTAATTGATCTTCTTACCTCCCCTCTCTGATCTATTTTCCACCTAGCAGCCAAAGTGATATCTTTTATTTTTAACCTTTATCTTCTACCTTAGAATCAATACTAAATATCAGTTCCAAGGCAGAAGGGTGGTAAAGACAAAGCAGTTGGAGTTAATTAAGTGAGTTGCCCAGGGTCATAAAAGTAAGAAGTGTCTGAGGTAAGATTTGAACCCAGGACCTAATGACTCCAATCCTGGCTCTCTCTCTCCACTGAACTACCTACTTGCCCTGCAAAATGATATTCTTAAAGCATAGTTGTGATCATATCACTTCCTTGGTTCACAGAGAATTTAATGGCTCCCTATTGCCTTTAGGATAAAATACAAATTTCGCTGTTAGGCATTTAAAGAGCTTTACAATATGATGCCAGTCTACCTCCCTAGAGCTATTATATCTTGTTCCTCTTTACCCAGTCTATATCCCAGATAAACAGACCTACTCCCCGTTCCTCATGCACCATCTTCTATTTCTTGCTTCCTTTGCAGAGGTTCTCCCCATTGCCTGGAATGCACTCTTTCTTCATTTCTACCTCTCATAGTCTTAAGTTTCCTTCAGAGTTCATTTCAGGCATTGCCTCCTTCATAGGCCTTTTCTGATCCTTCCACTTGCTAATGCTCCATCCTCCCCTCAAAAATGATGAAGGGGACCATTGAAGAGAAAAACACTCTGTATAAGAAAAATAACATTGTAAAGACTAACAGCTTTGAAAGTCTCAAGAATTCTGAATTCTGAATGTTTTTATATAGAATGTTCTCCTGTTTCTATTTACTTAATTCTGTCCTTAATTACCCAAATCTTCCTGTGCTTCTCTGAAGTGGTCCCTTTCATCATTTTTTACAGTGCAATATATTTCACTATATTCATCTACTACTACCATAATTTGTTCAGCCTTTCTCCACTCCTTCTGCCACTAATGAATATTCCCTTAGTTTCCAGTTCTTTGTCAGTATAAGAACTGCTACAAATATTTTTGTATATATTTATCCCCTTATATAGCTTTTGATCAAAAGACACACAGGTTAGTAACTTTAGGGGCATGGTTCCAACTTGTTTTCTAGAATGACTAGAATGGCTGGACTTGTTCACAGTTCCACCAACAGAGCATGAATGTACCTGTTTTCCTATAGTCCCTCCAGTATCTATCATTCCCTTTTTTCCCCTCTCCGTTTTTCCAATCTGTAGGGTAGGAGGTGGATCCTCAGAGTTTGTGTTTCTCTAATTATTAATGATCTAGAGCTTTTTTCACATGCCTATTGACAGCTTGGATTTTACCCTTTGAAAACTGGTTAGGCAGTGTTCTAAGAGTATAAGTTGCAATTTGAATTGATAGAGGGAATTTCTTCATTAGGGTCCCTATGCCAGTGAAATCAGAGGTTCAGGGGGAAAAAACCAAATATATTTATAATTAGGCACTTACATTTGTATGTATTGTTTTTGGGTTTTTTTTCCTGCCCTTCTCTATTCCCTGTATCCCATAGATCAGTGGTTCCCAAACTTTTTTGGCCTACTGCCCCCTTTCCAGAAAAAATACTACTTAGCACCCCTGGAAATTAATTTTTAAAATTTAATAGCAATTAATAGGAAAGATATATGTATTAATGTTTCTACCTTTTTCGTAAAATATAGTAAAGAAAGGTACAAATTAGAAACATTGAACTTTGAAATTATGAAACCATTTATTGAATTCAGAATAGAATGTAATACAAAAAAAGTTAAAACATTCTAAATCATCTTAATGAGAAGGATGAACCTGGTGTGCTGCTACCAATTTAGTAATCCTCTGCTCTATTTTCGTCAGCAGTAATCTTAAATCACTGTGATTGACTATTTGCAATTGGTTTCTTTTTTTTGTTAATATATTGGTTACCGCACTGAATCCACGTTCCACTAAATATGATGAAGGAAATGCAATTAAGAACTTTGGAATTACAGCCCATATTTCAGGATAAGCCATAGGGATCTCCTTTTGCAAATGCACCTATGGCCATCACCGCTTCCCTGGATTGCTGCAGCACCCACCAGGGGGCGGTGGCACCCACTTTGGGAATCACTGCCATAGATTATAAGATTCTTGAGGACCGGCATGGCTTTGTTTTTGTTTCTTCGTCTCCTAGCACATAATAAGTGCTTGAAATGTACATGTCGAATGAAAGCCCAATTTCCAGATATTTTATAAATAGGATTCTTTCAAAGGTACAGGTTGGACGAGGTGTCCTCTTATACTCTTCCAGATGATTTCAGAAAGATCTGGAAAGATCTACATTACTGATACAGAACCCGGAGAACATTGTACACAGTTAACAGCAATATTGTGAAATGATCAACCATGATAGATTTAGCTATCAGCAATACAATGATTCAAGACAACTCTGAGGGACTTATGAAGAGGAATGCTATCCACCTCCAGAGAAAGAGCTGTTGGAATAGAAATGTAGGTGAAAGCATATGATGTTTCACTTGTTTATTTGGGTATATGTTTATGGGTCTTAGTTTTATAAGATTGTTCACTTACAAAAATGAACGAAATGGAAACATATTTTGTGTGTCAGTACATGTATAATCCATATTGAATTGCTTGCCAGTTCCAGGAAGGGGAAAGGAAGAAGGGAGGGAGACAACTTGGATCATATAACTTTGGAAAACTTAAGTGGAAATTTGTAATTACATATAACTGATAAAAAATTTATTTTAAGAATTCACAAAGAAAAGTATTTTTTAATTTAAAAATTTTTGTTTAAATACTCTTCCTGAACCTTTGACATTCTGTGATTCTGTGGAATAATCAAATAAGTCATTCTTGTAGGAATAAACCCAAGGTTAGGTAAGAACCAGAGAGAAAGGAAAGAGCTGAGACTCTCATTCTCTCATTGGTCCTTAGTTCTTACCAATCCTCAGCCTTTCTAATTACTCACCCTTAATTAGGAACACTGCCTACCTTCTGCTCTTCTCCCAAGCAGAATTGAGAGGTTGTGGGAGAGATTCAGATATACAATAAAATGATCTGATCACCTTAACCCTCAAGAGGAGAAAGAAGGGTGACATAAAGTTTCCCATCCTTTTTTTTTTTTTTTTTAAATATGAGATGCTCTCATCTATCCCCAGCACAGCCAGGGTTTATGACCTAGATACTTCATTCCAATCACCCTACTATTCTGTTGGTATTGTTTATTGTTGGATCTGATTTAGTTCCTCATTCCTAAAGAAGGAATTCAGAAGCTTACCACAAGATGAGAAGTAAACAATTAATGCTTGAAATTGTTTGAATACTGAAATATTTTTAACTACATCCTATGCACACTCTAGCCCTTGTGACTCCTTGAGTTTGAGTTAGGTCACAGAGAGAAGGTAGCACAAGGCTGGAAAGGACCTTCTTTCTTGGGCTGTTTTAGTTTTACTTCTCTCTTAAGGGCTATCAGGTGTCTAACCTGGAATTTGGGGGAGCCCAAGGGGTAAAGAAACTTCTGGCTTAAGAAACCCTTGAGGTCAGCATCAGAGAGGGAAAAGTATTGAGAGAGTCTCAGTTCCCAGTTACATCTAGAAATCCAGGAACCAAATAAGATGTGATAGGGAATAGAGAGCCAATTTACACTGAAAACATTTTACATTTTTGTATATCACTAATAGAAATCAGGAAGAACTGATAGCAAAATATTATTTACAAAAATGGCAAAATGGATGAAATATTTGAACACTCATTTACCATGACCTATATACCTGTAGATGGAGACAACTAGATGGAATAGTGGATAGTGTGCTTGGCCAGGAGTCAGAATAACTCAAATTCCTGATTTCAAATCTGGCCTCAGAAACTTATTAACTGTATGACCCTGGACAAGTCACTTAACCCTACCAGTTTTCTTATCTGTCAAATGAACTGGAGAAGGAAATGGCAAACCACTTGAGTGTCTCTAACAAGAAAACCCCAAATGGGGTCACAAAGAGTTGAACATAACTGGAAAACAATTGAATAACAATAAAAATATACCAATAGATACTCTTATTCTCATTTTGTAGATGAGGAACTGAAACAAACAAATTAAATGACTTGCCCAGGGTCACACAGCTAATTAGTGTCTGAGACCAGATTGGAACTTAAATCTTCACAGAGTCATGTAGCTTCCCCCAAATGTCAGTAGGTTACTTCATGGAACTAGGTGAAATAGTAATAAAACTTAAATGGAAAAAAAACAAATGGAAATTTCTACTGAGAGAAATAATAAAGAAAAAAATGAAAGAAGATTTACTTGGCCAGATTTCAAAATATACTATTAAATGGTCATTGTTAAAGCTGCTAGCATTAGATAAACGGGGGGGGGGGGAACAAAAATAGTTCACTAGTTTAGAAGAAGAATCCGGAAATAGAACCTGCCATATAGAGTTTAGGTTTGATAAATCTAAAAGTAAAATGTAGGATCAATTCTTGCCTGGACTATTATGATAAGCTAATTGGTTTTCCTGCTTCACCTGTCTGCCTACTCCAAGCCATCCTCACTATATAGTAACCAGAGATTTTTCTGCGCTGGCATATTCATCAAAGGTATTATACCTTAGGAACTAGTAGCACTGAATTGAATCAAATGAAATGGAGTTGAATTATCATGCCACCTTTTCTGCTCAGTGAATTGAGTCACTATTATTTCTAGTGTCAAATAATAACACCTTTGTTTGATATTTAAAGCACTATACAACCTTGCTCTCTAGTCTACCTTTCCAGCCTTTATATATACATATATATATATATATATTTGTTTGTTTGTTTATTTATTTATTTATTTATAGATATATTCTTCTCCACACACTCTATAGTCCAGCCAATCTGCCTTCTTGCTTATGCTCACACACATTACTCCATCTTTCATCTCCATTCCTTTGCATTGGTTGGTTTCTCATGCTGAGAATGTTCTCCCTTCTCAATCCTGCATCTTTTAGTCCCTGATTTCCTTAGAAGTCAGCTTGCCACTTTCTACATGAGTCTTTTTCTGGTCCCCCAGCTCTTAATGCCTGCCTCTACTTTGGTTTGTATATATCTGTGTGTGTGTGTGTGTGTGTTGTCTTCCCTTTCTCCCTCTTTAGAATCTAAACTGCAGGAAGTAGGAATTATTTTCTTTTAGTCTTTGTATCTCCAGCACTTAGCACAATGCCTGGCATGTAGTATGTGCCTAATAAATATTTATTAGTTAAGAAAATTAAATAAAGTTAGTAAAAACTGTGGGAAAATTGGATACCTGTGTGACAAAAAAAAATGAATTTAGGTACACAGTTCATTCCATATGTTAGAATAAGCTTAAATTGGATCAGTTATCTATTTTTAAAAATAATTAGATATTGGAGAAAAGAGGAAAAACATCTTAATTTTGGTGAGAAGAGAATTTATTATCTATTGAGCAAATGGAAGAACTCATTGCAGTTAAAATTTATGTATTTATTCAAAAAATGAGTTTGTATTACAAAAGCAATGCTTCTAGATTTTAAAAATAAAAAGGGAAATGACAATAAATACCTCTGATAAAAATCTAAAATCCAGAATCTTTAAGGTCTGCCACAAATCTATAAGAGAAACATCTATTCCATAAAGAAAAGATTGATCAAATTATGGAGAGACCAAATTCAAAACCCAGATATTAATATTTACTTGGAAAATTGTTCAAACTTTATGAAACACAAGTTAAAATAACTTTAAGATATCTCTTAATGTCCATCAAATGTAGTAAAAAATGCTAAAACAGTAACATTCAATATTGATGGCACTGTGAGCAAACAGATATTCCTTATATTACATGGTCTGGAAATTATAAATTAGAGCAATTTTTTGGATAGCAGCACATCTACATCACAAAACTACTGGTAATTTTTAATCCATTAATTCTACAAGTAGAACAATATTCTAAGGATACTATTGGGAGGAGGGAGTGATTTCAAAATAAAGCCTTCGGTGCTTTTTTGGGCAATGGTCAAAAAACAACAACAACCTGGAAACATCTTCTAAGTCCAACCATTGAGAAATAGTTGAATAGACTGGTATTTATTCATTTAAATCCTCTCACCTTCATATTAACCTGAGGAAAATGAGTTGGGTTAGTAAAATGAGCCCTGGATAGGAATCAAGGGACCTTGTTCAATCCCCGTTCTGTTGCTGTCGATTTTCTCTTATTAAGTGAGCTTTATTTTCCTTACCTATAAAGCCTCTTTTAATGCTAATTCCTTGTGATCCTATATTTAGGAAAGTACATCTGTCATTAAAATTCACACAAGTTTTCAAAGCCAAACACAAATGATTTTTTTAATTGGTTGTTATTTTGGATAACTTATGCCTTCGCTCCCCATTACTGATGTGAACAATGAAGAATTGATTACAAATAAAATATTTCTTTCATTTAATGAGTAATGCAAAAATGAAATGGAAACAGTTTCTAGGGAAACAGTACTAAAGGATGTGGTTTATCCATGTCACCACATAGATCCAGTTCCATAGAGTATTGTATCAATGCTCCTTGCAAAACAGGGTGAGTATCGCTTATGGAATTCAAAATCTATTACTGAAAAAAAATAGTTTAAAAAGTAAGAACTAGGGGGCAGCTGGTTGGCTTAGTGGATTGAGAGCCAGGCCTAGAGATGGGAGGTCCTGGGTTCAAATCTGGACTCAGACACTTCCTAGCTGCGTGACCCTGGGCAAGTCACTTCACCCCTGTTTCCTAGCCCTTACCATTCTTCTGCCTTGGAATCATAAACACAGTAGTGATTCTAAGATGGAAGGTAAGGTATAAAAAAAAAAAAAGTAAGAACTAGTCATGCCACACTAAACTCTTAAAATTCATTTCAAGCTGACTTCAGAAGTGACTGAGTACTAAAAGATATTTTAAAACAAAACAAGTGAGGGAATCGTTTTGTAGATCTAGACAAAATGATAAAATTCCTCTGAAATCAAAAAGGTCTAGATATCCAGGGGGATAATGAAAAAAATGATGGAAACAAGCATTTACTAAGAACCTACTCTGTGCTGGGCATTATGCTAAGCACCTAACAAATGTTATCTCATTTCACCCTTGCAACAACCCTGGGAAGTAGATGTTTTTATTATGCCAGTTTTACAAGTGAGGCAGACAGAAGTTAAATGATTTGCCCAAGATCACACAGTTATTAAACACGTGAGGCCAGATTTGAATTTCATTTTTCCTGACTCGGGGCTCAGCTCTCTAACTCTTGAGCCACTCAGCTGAGAATGATGGAAGCCTTATATTATCAGATCTTAAGCTGTATTATAAAATTATAGTAAGCAAAACTCTTTAGTATTTTTAATTAAAAAGTAGAATGGTGAAACATTCTTGATAAGCAAGATCCATAAGTAAACACGGTAACCTAGTATTTGGAAAAACCCAAGAATTCAAACCACTCAGGGAAAAACTCCCTACTCAACAAGAATTGTTAGACACAAAAATTCATAATGCCACTTTTTGTGATAGAAAAACAAACAGAAACAAAATGGAAGTCCATTGATCAGATAACAACTAGACAAATTGTGAAATATGAATGTAGTGAAATATTATTAAGAAATTATAAATATGAATGTCTATTTGAGAACATAACAAGGCTTAGAATAATGCAAAGTGAAGAAAGCAGAATCAAGAGAACAATGTCTATAAAGGCAACAAAAGAATATGTGTCCAAGGAGATGGAGAATTAAATCTGAGATAAAGCTGCTGCCAGTGTATCTACAGGACAAGACACCAAGAAGCTCAACAAGATTAATTAATTATGAATTTATGAATTAATGTCAGAACACAAATCCCAAGTGCTCACTTACCATTCCTCCATCCCTACCAGCCCTGATGCCTTCATTGGGCATACAAACTAACCCACTGACTTGTGATCTGAGACTCTCATCAGTTTCCCTGTTGCTGCTGAAAACTATTGGCAAACTCTTTTCCTGCCATCATTTCACCATTCTATGGCAACAAGCACTAGACCTCAACTCTGCCAAGCTTCTTTCTTACAGGAAACTGGAAAATGCTCTTCCTGGAGTGCTAGATTGCTATAGCAGCACTCAAGAGAACTAAAATACAAAGGGAACCTGGCAAACAAAAAATTGATCTTGAAGAAAGGATGTATAGAGACAATTTAGCATCATAGATCCTTCCAGAAGAATACGACAAGTTAAAAAACCTGAACACCACAATGCAAGGGGAAAAAAAGAAGAAAATTTCCCAGAATTTTTGGAAAAAAAAAAAGTTGAAAAAATCTTCAAATCACTTGTAAGTCCTGCAATCCAAACTCTGAGACATATAATGATAATATGTAAGTTTCAATGACAAATAACAAATTCTGCAAGCATTCAGGAGAAAGATCTTCAGATAATGATACAAAACTATTCTTCACCCATCAGAAACTTCAGACGTAATGGGAATCTGGAATCCCGTTACACTGTAAGAAATGATGAGCAGGTTAATTTCAAAACAACATGAAAAGACCTACATAAAATTATAAAAAGTGAAATGAGCAGAACCAAGAGAACATTTTACCAGCTACAGAATTAATTTTGGAAGAATAACCTGTGAATGTCCACCTCCACAGAAAGAACTGATAAATAGAAATATATAAGAAAGAATTTACATATATATACATATATATATATATATAATCAAATGAAGTCTTTAAGAAGAGGAGGGGACAGAATGAAAGGGATACCTGGGAATTTTAATGTAATCAACCTTATTTCAAAAAGCAAGACAGCTCCATATGACTCAAAATGGCATATCCTAAAAACCTGAGCCTAATCATCACAATGATCACAATCATATAAATGAAAATAACTATAAAAGATAGCTAGCCTCCAATTTATTATGGTGAACAATCTTGGTTCTATAGAACTGAAGACAAAATCCACATCCCACCTTCTCAGTAGATGTGGAGAATTATGGATACAGAATGTTGCATAAGCTGTCAGATTTGATTGTTTTGTCTATCAGACTTATCTTAACTGTTTTTCTTTGCTAGTAGGAAGGATTCGGTTGTAGAATATATCAGGAAATAACTGTATTAAAAGATATTAATATTTTAATGGGAAAAAATAAAAGGACCCTTTTAATAGTGGTATGCCCTTTCCACCTAAAAAAGAGAACAAGAGCACAAATTCTGTGAAAAGGAAACTAAGCTGTTCCTAAGCAAAATATTAAGTAGTTCTTTACCACCTGGTATAGTAGATATAAGAAAGATCTAGGTTCAAATCCTATCTTAGACACCAATTATTTTGCAACCCTCACACAACTTCTCTGTGCCCCAATTCTCTTATCTGAAAAATAAGAGTATTGGATTTAGGGACCTCTAATGGCCCTCCCAGACCTGGATCTATGATCCCATGATCCCAACTCTTCTTTCTTGGCTCTTTCTGCCTAATTCAAATTTCACCACCTTTTCCACAGTGTGTAGGGCTCTCAATTCAGTGCAGTTACTTCTGTCTCAAGAGGAAACTGTCTCATAATAGAACCCATATGTAATATTATCCATTTAATCTGTTGCTCTTCCCAGTGGTATTCTCTTTGAAAAGAAATTGCCTAGGAAAGGACAATAAATGGATCTTGTTAATAATAATAACTAATATTTATATAGTGTTTAATTATTGCTTCATTTGATCCTCACAACAACCCTCAGAGGTAGGGGTTATTTTTATCCAACCATTTAATGAATGAATAAACTGAGGCAAATAGAGGTTACATGCTTGCCGAAGCTGGGGCTGGATTTGGGTTTTCTTCTCTCCAAGCTTCTATCTACCGAATGACCTAGCTGTCTGCCATTTACAGCCCAGATCTAATGCTGATTGACACAAAAGTTTTGGCTTGCTCCATTTCCTACCTGGACCAGTTCACTTCTCCTCAGGCAACCTAGCAGCCCTCTTTCCTGAGGTCTCACCATATTGGTGCTAGACTTAGTGTTGCCATTCCAACAGCTATAACCCTACTTTAGTTTACTGCTCCCAAGATATCTACCAACCTTCATCTCCCTGGTAGCTGAGATTACAGATGAATGGATCATCTATAGTGGAATTTGAAGCACTATGACAAACTCTCACATAGATTTCATTGGGGGGGGCAGGGTAATGCCCCTCAAATTATTCCATATAGGTGACCAATCCTCCCCCTCTACTCCATCTGTGCATGAATCCAATCTTACATGGGATGCAAACATTAACTCTTGAAATAGTGTACATATACCAGATCTTGCCATACATCCATGAAATAACCCTAATTTGGTACCCAGGACTACCCTGTGCATTCTCTTCTGTAAGACTGAGCATTTTCAAAGACAACAAAAAGAGAACACTGTTTTCCTAGGCTGCAGCTGGGAGCATTCTTTTAGTAAGAGCCCTGGGCTATGCCAGAAAGAGGTTCAGAGCAGCCACAACACATTAGAAATGCCTGAAGCTGCTAATGAATATTCATGGCCCTTGTTATTGTACTTATTGGCCCTCCAATTATAAAGACCCAAATGTAAAGAATGGGGAGGCTCAGAGTGGGCTTCCTGAAGGGGTGTAAGAAGGAAGATTAGACTTCATCCCATCCTTGGCTTAGGATAAATGAGAAAGACAAGAGGTGGCAACACCAGCAAGTGGAAATCAGTCCAAAGTTGCTCCAATCTTGGCAAAGACAGGTTTCTAAATGGAGATAATTATACCTTAGAGAGAAAGGCCTCCAAGTTTTTTTCTGACATCTAGGAATTTACATGCAGATCAATGTAAAGTCATTAATACAGTACAGACTTAATCTCTTATGAGCATTTCAAATCACGAAACCATTCAGAAGTAGAAATTTCATGCATTTGGTTCAGAGAATCATAATAGCTCACATTTATATAAACACACATATGCACACATACATTCAAATGTCAAGATACTCCCTCACCAGAGCAGATCATAACGTAGTATGCTGTTATGACCAAAACAACTCATCACATTTCAGTTAACCTGATGAACCTCTCTAAGTTTAGCAAAACAGATCCTTGGAAGATTCAAACATACAGTCCTTCACTGGACCTGACCTCAAACTTTTCCAGATTAGTAGGACCTCCCAAATCTTGTCTTCCACTGGCATAACCTTCAAGGACTCAGGATCCCTTCTACACCACAATGAGGCATCAGATGAGGATTTTAGTGGTCTATTAGCCACTTAGTATCTCCCGGAGATATTCATATTTTAATAGGTTATTCTAAAGGAGACTCATTACCTCTCAATGAGATTATTGCAGCAGACTCCTAATTTGTCTGCCTGCTTCAAGTCTCACTCCACTCCAACCCACCCTTTTCTATAACTGCCATTTTGATTTTCCTAAGCAAAAGTCTGATCGGGTCTCTCTCCTATGTAATAAACGTCAGTGGCTCCCTGTTACCACTAGGACCAAACTGGTTTGATTGCCATTTGAAGCCCTTCACAATCTGACCCCAACATACTTTTCTGGTTTTACTATATGTTATTACCATCCACACTCTCTCCAATCCTACCACTTTCTTGGTTGTATTTCAGTCATATCCAACTCTTTGTGACCCCATTTAGAGTTTTATTGGTAAAGACATTGGGGTGGTTTGCCATTTCCTTCTCTAGCTCATTTTTTTACAGATGAGGAAACTGAGGCAAACAGGGTTAAGTGACTTGCCCAGGGTCATATAGCTGGTAATAGATTGAACTCTTGAAGGTGAGTCTTCCTAACACCAGGTCTAGCACTCTATCCACTGTACCATCTAGCTACCCTACCACACCTTCTTGCTCTTTCTCATTTGTGATTCTCCATCCCCTTTCCATGTTTGCACTGGCTTTTTCCCTTGAGGACTATATTCTCTCTTTACTTCTGCCTTCAAAACTCTACTCAAGTATCACTTTCCTTTTGAAACTTTTCCTGGTCACTCCAAGTGCTATTGTCTGCTCCCTCAAATTGCCTTATATTTATTATGCATTTATTTCCCCCCAATATACTTAAGGCTAATCAAGGTCAAGGACTGTTTCACTTCTTGTACTCCCAGACCCCAGCACTGTATCTGTCACAGAGTCAGCATTTCACAAATGCTTATTGGTCAATTGGCTAATGGAATAATAGCTGGTAGCACTGATAATTTGGGCCAGAAGATTCAGATTGCTGCCTCCTCAAATGGCATCATGAGAAGATGCCATCTTATAAGGTCAGCCTTGGCTTATGCTAATTAAAAGTAGTTTATATTCCCCAACAATACATCTACTGTTATTATAGTCAGGTGGAGCAGTAACAAGTCAGGAAACAAGGAGAAGCATATCTCCTATTTTGACATATCGAGATCCACAGAAACAGTTCATGGTAGAAAGAAATTAATTCAGTCTTGGCATAGTCATAGTCTTGTCATTACTTCTCCCCCAAACTGGCAAAAAACAAAAACAAAAACAAAACCTAAGCAATCTGGGATAGTTGCTTGTAATGTTGTGTTTGGAGATAGTCAACATCTCCAGTAATTACCTGAACCCGTTGTTACTATCCATCATAAAAGAGCATAGAGTTCATTTGGGTGGTCCTCACGGCTCAGTCATATCTTCTGGGTATTATTTTTCAGTAGTTTCCTTCTTATGATTACCTACATTCCTGGATGTTGTAACTTGCAAGCAGATGCAGTGTCATCACAACCCAGCTTTGGATGCCTGATGGATCAATCATCCCGACAGGTGTTTCTACAGACCCCCCCCCCTTTTGTAGAGAACAACCCTCAACCAGAGTTTTTAGAATTTTTCTATAAGCAACAGGTGCAGGAAGTCTTTACTCAGACCCAGCTGTCTGCCCTCCAGCCTGGCAGAATGCCTACACTTGAGAGGGGCAAAGTCTTGAATAGGCTCCTCTACCTCCTCCTGTGCCTGCACAATCCTTGTCATGAGATTCAGTGGGTAGTCCTCTATCTCTTCTAACATAACTTGGAAGCAAGCCTCAAGCAATTTGCTTAGCCACTGTGTGACCTAAGTTCATGAATGTTGGTGCCTCTAACTGTGACCCAACATCAGCTGGCATTTACAGCCATATGAAATGTCAAGGTCCTAGAGGAGTCATCAGCAGGTCTGCCGCAAAGTTTGTCAGCTCCCCTCTGTTTCTGAGTGGTGTTAGCACTAAATAATGATACAAATATCTCCTTATCTGAGGCGTACTATGCCATCTTGGTGGTGATAAATACTGAACTGTCAGAACTGTCCTGAACAAGACAGCTCATTTCTTCCTGTGCTTCTGATTGTAGCTAAGCCTTTCTATCTCTTCCTGAAAGATATAACGTTCTCACTCATATAACTTCCATTTGGAGTCAGTTTAGCTCACATTTCTGGACTGTACTATTCATGGCCCCTCAGGTAGATTCACCCTTCCATGGCATTTCACTCTCAGTCAATGGGCAAACAGAGTACCTGAGCCAACTCTGAAATAATATCTCTAGTGCTATTCTTCTTATCATTAGAATGACTTGGACACTGTACTGTCTATTGCAGAATCTGGTTAGAATAATTTGGTCTACTTCTCCACTCAGAACATGCCTTTTTTATATGAAATATGGCTTTTGTCTATGTTTCCCTCCCTCCATTATCCCTATGTACCACTGTTCTCATGGTCAGCATCTACCTGAGAAGTTGGAGGCTACCCAGGCAAGAAGTCAAAATGGACCAACCATCATCATGCCCCCAAAAGAACCTAGACTACAGTGGTCTAACTTTGCTATTTTCTTATAGCTTCCACAATAGTGGGCCTTACCTATTGGTAATAAATAGTTGCAAAATCAAAGGTTCTATGATCTACCTCCTGGGGTTAGCCTCATTCTATATCTATCCAATGTCCAAATGATTTTTGCTATGATGAGTTCACTTAAACCTTGAATTACATTCTTTCTAGGTTCTTGTCCCCAACTCTGTGTACTATACATTCAAGTCAAACTGTACTATTCACTCTCCCTCGTATGTACCCTAAATTCTCCCTTCCCCACGTGCTTGCTCACATTACATCATATACTTTGATATCTTCTCTTCTACTCTTTGGTCATTAAATTCCTACCTATCCTTCAAGACCTAAGTGACATTTGATCTCCTTTAGCATCTCCCTGGCTGATTTCTTATATACTAATGACCTTTCCCACTCAGAGATCTATAGTGCAATCATTATTCATTTTTCTTCACTATTGTCATTTATTTGAGGGGGCTTCTAGCTAATTATATGACCTAATTCAATGATGAGGGTCTGGGACTGGCAGACTTATATATTCAACCTGTGCAGCATTATAGACTCTACCCAACACCATAAAGTGTTGATGGCTCTTGATGGTTCTCAGATAGTTGACTGCCTCTATCCCCTTACCCCACCCCTTCTGTGTGTGGGAGACAGCACTAATTTTGTTAGTCTAGAGGTGTGGTAGACTTGAATTTGTGCTATTAGACTCATGGTTCATGGTGCCCCACCCACTGTGTAAGAAATTTCTGCCTTCTTCCCTTTTTAGGATGTTCTCTATTTCAGTGAAGCCAATTTAATAAGCATGGTTTGATGAGAATCAAGCATGGTTTAAATATATGCAGTTCTTACTCATAATCATAAAAGCAATAAAAACCAAAAACTAAATATAATAAAACAACTACAATGTGGCCTAGATGTCCACAGCTCCTTCTTGTCCCAGGCAGCCTAGATCTTTCAAGCTCTATAAACAAGCCAATCTTAGGGATTCAGGAACACAGTTTTGGGTGTTTAGCTTCAAATTTCCCTAGTGTCCCTTTGTAGGGAAGGAGCAATACTGGATACTTGGCTCCAATTCTGCCTGTCTGGGCACTCTATATCTGCACTAATTCCCAATTCTGCTTCTTTTCTAACCACAGTTCTCCTTTACACCAGAAAATTCAGGCATAACCAGAACCCATCAGCCAAAGGAAACTAACATAGCACTTCCACTTCCACCATCTTCATGGCTTTGCAACAAATTGCTCTTATCTTTCTACTTTCTTCCAATGTAAGTCTTTACTAAGTTGGAGTAGACATCAACCTAATCTACCAATGGGTTTTAAGTCTGTTAGTTACCCTTAACCTGGTTGGCACATCTACAAAGTTGGTTTTATGGGAATATGACTGCTGCTACAATTTCTTGGAGCTACAAGTGAGAGTAGGGTGAAAGGTAGATTCCAAGAATAGATAAGCCTTCATACCAGGGGTGCTAGTTCCCCTTGGAAACTCCATACTCCCCAAGATCTACACTAAATAAATATTTGTTGGATTAAATTGGACTTCTTCTAAGCTAAGGAAATGTTGTCTCCTACTAATTATTCTTTCTTACTTCTCAAGGCCTATCAAATTTATCTTTGTAACATCTCTTTTATATGTGCTCTTCTCTCCTCTGACTGCCACCATTCTGGTGCAGGACCTCAAAACCTCATACCAGCCTATTTCAATAGACTATAAATTATTGACCTGCTGGTTGGTCTCCCTGACACAAGTCTCTCTCCACTCCAGTCTAACATCCACTTAGCTATGAAACCGATCATCCTAAAATACACTTCTAACCATGTCATCCCTCCTCCAATTCAACGAACTTCAATAGCTCCCTATTCCCTCTAGGATCAAATATAAAACCCTATGTTTGGCATTCAAAGCCATTCATCACCTGGCCCCTTTATATCTTTCTGGTCTTCTTACACCTTACTGCCCTTCCACATACTCTGCCCATCTAGTGACACTTGCCGTTCCTTGAACAGATCAAGACAAGTCAATAAGGATTTACTAAGTGCTTATTATGTGTCAGGCACTGTTCTAAGCTCTGGAAATGCAAACACAAGCAGAAAGTGAGTACTTGCCCTCAAGAAGCTTACATCCTCAAGATGCATACATGCATGGGGACTTGGTAAAGAAAAGTCTAGAAAGTCAGAAGTGCAACCTAGAGAGGAGTGAGATATGGCTGATATGATCATTTTCCTTAAAATGGAAGTCCTGGGACCAACTAGACCAACAGAAAAAAGGGTTACAAGGACAGAGGATATTTCTATTGTAAGAAGTTCAGGGGCAGAATAAACTTCCAGGATGAGGAAGAGTAAAGAAAGTCCAGATAGTCAGGAGTGTAGCCTAGAGATGAATGAAGACACAAGATACTCCATTTCCTGCTTGTGGAATTTTTACCAACTCCACTCCACTGGAATTCTCTCCCTCCTCATTTTTGCCTGTTGGCTTCCCTGGCTTCCTTCAAGTCTCAATTAAAATTCCACTTCAAACAAAAAGCTTTTCCCTATCTTTATCTTAATGTCTTCTCTCCACATTAATCTCCAATTTATCCTGTATGTATTTGTATATCATTATTTGCCTGCCATCTCTCCCATTAGACTCTGAGGTCCTTGAGAGCAGAGTCTGTTTTTAGCTTTGTTTTGTATCCTCATCTTTTAGCACAGAACCTGGCACACAGATAGATGATGCTTAGTAAATGCTTGTTGATGACTCTCTTCGAAGAGGTCATTAATTACATTAAAGTTAAATGAACAATTAGAGTTGGGAGACAAAATAGTCAACAGAGATGGGAACTAAGTACATATTTTATGCAATATTGCTGAGCTGTAGCTTAGACAAAATGAGTGTTCAGTAAATTTTTGTTGAATTAATGAATGTAATTTAAATTTTTTTTTGCATTTCCAATATATAAAATCACAGAATACTAGAGCTGGAAGGGACTTAGGAATCATCAGAGCTGACCCATTTCATCTTATATATTCTCCCATCTTATGCTACTCAGTCAAGTTGTGCAGACATTAGAAGGAAAAGGACCCTTGGGGTCAAATGAGAAGAAATTATGGATGAAAAGTTAGAAGCATTAATGAGTGGATTGCTGCTGGTAAAACCTATGGCCAAATTAATAAAGCTTTAGGGATTGCTACCTCTATAGTGAAAAAGATATATGAAACAGTGGAGACACGTGTTCATCCTACCTACATTCCTAGTATCTTCCTTCATTGTAGTTTTCAGTGGTTTTTTTTTTTATTTGGGGACAATGCACGGGATTCTTGTCAATATGTTTTATTTTATTACTATTTCATACAGTGAGAATTATTCATTTGTTTAGAATCTCACTTGTAAAACAACTTGAAAACCATGAAGAACTTTATAAATGAAAGCTATGATTATTATGAGAAAGTTATTGTTTTCCTATAAACTTGTTTTTTATTCTTCAAAGGCTTGTTAAGTTATTAGTCATGATTTATCAAATCTAGTTGCCATTTTCCCCCAGTGACATGTAGCTACGATTTGATAACTTAAGACCCTCCCTAAAAGTAAACCATTTGAGGGTAAGGGCTGTATTTTATTAATATTCATACTAATTTATTATTATTCATTGATATTAATAATCATAATTAAGTATAACTTAATTATTAAAAGTATTAACACCAATATATGTACCCCAATAGCATCTTGCATGCTGTCAAGCTCTCAAATTGATATTTGTTGAATAGATGCATGAAGGAATGAAGTCAATTGAAAAAAATTCCCTAAAACAGAAATATTGGGGTGGGGACAGGGTATTAAAATATAACATAAAATATAACATAAATTTAACAAAATATGACATAAAATCTAAGGCAACCAAATGTGGCAGAGAAAGGAGATATATATGCATATATATAAACATTTATATATATGTACACACACACACACACACATATATATATGACTGAAAGAAAAAATGTTTTAAGTCTATAAGAAGCCAAAATCAGAGAGAAGGAGTATAATTAATGGCCAAGAAAATTAGACAAAACATTGATACAAAATGAAACAACATATCCTCATAAATCAGAAGGGAAGACTGAGGAGAGTCTTTAAGAACAGACCTTTTCCCCATTTAAAAATACCAAAAGAAGTCAAAATTGTGTTAACTCATTTATTAAAAAAAATTAGGAAGTTTCCTAGGAATGAGGGACAATTCTGAGATTGGACAGTTTCCATGCTTGATTCCTCTGTTAAGGAACATAGAAGCCTTTGAAAGTTTGCTTCAAATTTGTTTTTATTTTTTTTCCTAGGGTTTGAATCCCCTTTGTACGTGCATGTCTTTTGGTGTGTAGCAGCATGGGTAATTCTCCTCAAGATTCTATAGCGTCTTTGTTTTATTTCTTGGTTAATTGTGCACTTGCTTTTCTCTTTCTTGTAAGTGAGATTTCAGGGAAAAAATGAAACTGCCTGTCAGTAATTATAACAACTGAATCTGGCCCTAGAGAAGAATTGAAAAAATGCACCTCCCTCCCCTCATTTCAGAGCTGGGGAATTATAGATATGAAATATTACATATGCTATTGGACACAGTCAATATTTTGGTTAGTTTTTGCTAAACTGCTTTTTTTTCTCTTTAAATCTTTGTGATCACAGATGACTTGCAGGGTATGGAAGATAGTAAGGATATAGTCAGAAATAAATGTGATTTGAAAAACAAATTTATTAATAAGATACAAGTTTAAGAACTATGTTTATTTTGTATTAGTACTACCATATGAAATTTAAATTTAAATGAAAACAAAACAAAACAAAAAAAGGTATTTTTCCTGGACCACTCCTTTGAATATGTCACATTCTGATGTGTATTACAAATATTTCTGTACTTGTTTTTATCACCCTTCACATTAAATTGTAAGCTCCTTACAAAGGAACTGGGTCTTCTTTCATCACTGTACCTCACCTATCCTCAGCATCCCCTAGCCTTGGGCTCCTTGCCTTCCTCTGGCTGTAAAGAGTACGGTTAGCTAGACTTTGGACAGCTCCTCTCAGCTGTTCTACCATTTAAAGGAGAAAAATGAATTTACCTTATCACTTACTGCCCAGCTACTCTCCTGGACTTCAGTATCTTTCAAAATTCATGGTAAGAAGTTTACAACTCCCACCTCATCAGATCATTCCCCACTGTGGCTGGAGCATTTCATCATGCCCCTTGCAGGGTATTTCCTGGCTTATTTCTGTGTTGTCTTCCTTCAATAGATTGTGAGGTCTTTGAGAGCAAAGACTGTCTTATAGCTTTCTTTGTATCCCTAGCACCTAACCTGGCACATAGTGGGAGCCAAATAAAATGTTTATTGATTCTGAACCCAGCACTTATCATTATGCTTTGCCTAATAGGTGCATAATAAATATTCGTTGAATTATCTGTGATAAGGTCACCTTAAAAGAACTTCTAGGATGAAGGGGTTGGATTTGATGGCCTCCAAGATTCAATTCCAAAGCTATGAGTCTATGGTCAAATGGAAGAAAGGCCAACAGAACTAAGGACAAATACAAAAGTGTGAAGGGAATATATGAAAACAATGCCATAAAATACCAAATGAGCTGAGGCTTGTGAAAGACACACACACACACACACACACACACACACACACACACACACACACACCCCTAATATTTATTTTAGTCATGCTTGGAATAAGAAAACTAATAAAAGTAATAATAGATTTCCTACCTGTTGAAATCCTACTCATCCTTTACAGCTTTTGTCAGTTGATGCTGGGTCCTCCCATTCTCTAAGGACCTTCCTCAACTGCCTTCTCCTCCCTCTAGATCTTTGTCCTTATTCATTCATTCAACAAACTTTTGCTAAGTGTCTACTATGTGCCAAGCGCTGTATGAGAGCACTGGGGATGTTGTTGTTCAGTTGTGGCTAATACTTCATGACTTCATTTGGGGTTTTCTTGGCAAAGATACTAGAGTGGTTTACCATTTCCTTTTCCCACTCATTTTACAGATGAGGAAACTGAAACAAACATGGTTAAGTGACTTGCCCAGGGTCACATAGCTAATTAATGTCTAAGCCAAGATTTGAACTCAGAAAGATGAGTCTTCCTGACTTCAGGCCTGGCATTCTATCTACTGCACCATCTAGCTGCCCAACATTGGAGACACCAATTAGTATGTCAGTAACAGTCAGGTAATACCTAGAAGCAGTTGGATCAGTAGATGGAACACTGAGTCTACTAGATGCAGGAAGTTCTAAATTCAGATATAGCCTCAAACACTTATCAGTTACATGATCCTGGGCAAGTCACTTAACCTCTGTGTACCTCAAAGACCTTGTCTGTGAAATGAAGATAACAGCAGTTACCCCAAAGGATTTTTAGGAGGATCAAATGAGAAAACTATTGTAAAGTGCTTAGTACAGTTGTCAAAATCAAATGAGAAATCTATATTAGATTTTCTGAGAGGGGGGGAAAAAAGGAAGAGAGAGTAGGAAAGAGAGAAGAATTTGGAACTTTAAAAAATTTTCTTCTTGATCTTTCTCTTTGGAGGTTCTTGTTCATGGCTTGCCATTATTATTATTATGCTGTTTTCCTTTCTCAGTCAGAATTCTGGGTGAGGCAGACAGGCTCTCTGCCTATTGAGCTGTGGAGCAGTTTTTGCCTGAGTCACAGCTCCATGCAGTCCTCTCAACTTTATCCTCGCTCTCATGGGGGGCGGGGGGGGGGAGGTCTACCCTCTTTAGGCTCCTGTGTTCTCAAGTCTAGATGTTCTCAGAGTCAAAACTCCTGGTGGTCCCCTTGCTTGTTCCTCTGCCCAAAGCTCCTTTAACAGTCTCAGGGCACTGCTTCCACGGTCATGCACCCCTCCACAATGGGTCCTCACCCAAGGTCTGCACCTAAGCTCAAAGTCCGTGCCTGCACTCAAGGTCTGTGTTTAAAGTCCACGTGTTCTTTAGCCTCTTGGGGTCATAGGTCTTGCTGCTCTCAGGAGCAGGCCCTGGTGATCCCAGGAGGCTGCCAAGAACTTAATGAATGCCCCAAACTTGCTCTAACTCTTGTGTGCTGGCTTTGGCACTGTAGGCAGTATGTGTGGAAGGGGTGCTCAGCTCACATTTTAGTGAGAGCTATTTCACCCCTTTATAACACGAAAATGCCCAGATCCCACATACCTTTAATGCTGCACCCTGTTGCGGGGTCCCTTCATTCGTCTGGATTTGTTTTTTGTGTCCTTTTGAGGAGTCATGTAGGTGGGTTAGGAGAGATTAAGCAAGCTGCTTCTACTCTGCTGCCATCTTAAACTGGAAAAATTTTTAAAAATTTTAAGAATATTAAAAGTTGCTTTTATGTGTAATTTGGGGGGGAGAATAAAATATTTCTTTAAAAAATATCAAATGAGATCATATTTGGAAAACAGTTAGCACAGAGGTAGATGCTATATAAATGCTTATTCTCTTCCCCTTCCTGAGACAAAAACAGTCTCTGTTCTTAAGGACCATATGTTTTATCAGGGTGAAGGAGATGATATGTCAAAGGAAATTAAATACTCTGTGTATGTGCGTGTACATAAATAAAGTTTTTTAGGGAGGACAACATGAGCAACTAGAGAGGGAAAGACTTCCTATAGGTCCCTAAATTGAGCTTTGAAGGAATTTAATGGTTCTAAAAGGAAAAGATAGTGAGAGATTATGTTCTCTCCAATGAGAAGGCACAGATGAGTCTGTGCAAAAACATGATGATTGGCATCCTGAGATGTAATATTTTGTATGAAAAAAAGCTAGGTGGCTCAGTGGATGGAGAGTCAGGCCTGTAGAGGAGAGATCCTGGGTTCAAATCTAGCATTGGAGACTTCCTCACTATGTGACCCTGGGCAAGTCACTTAACCCCAGGATCAAACTTGTGCTTTAGGCATGCCAATTGGTGATTGTGTAAAGAATGTATTGGAAGAGGGGAAAGAATAGAAGACAGGAAACCAATTAGGAAGGAGGCTATAATAGTGCATGTAAGAGGAGATTAGAGTCTCGACTAGGGCAGTGACAGTGAAAGGAGAAAAAAAAGTCATGAGTGTGAGATTTTGTAGTGGTAAACACTTCAACTAATCAATCAATAAACATGTATTAATTGCCTACTCTGTGCCAGGCACTGCGCTAAGTGTTGGGGCAACAAAAAGAGGCAAAAGAGAGTTTCTTCCCTCAAGGAGTTTACAATCTAATGAGGGAGATGATTTGCAAACAGATCTATCCAAAACAAATTATATTTAGGATAAATAAGAAATAACAGGGAAGGAATAGAGGGAGTTAGGGTAGGCTTTCTATATAAAATGGGATTTTAGTTGAAACTTAAAGGAAGCCATGGAGGTCAGTATTAGGAGCAAAAGAGGGAGAGCATTCTAGGCATGGAGGACAGCCAGAGAAAATATACAGAGCAGAGATGGAATATCTAGTTGAAGGAACAGCCAAGAGGTTATTGCACTGCATTGAAGTTTTTGTATGTGTGTGTGTATTATACTTATTTGAGAATGAAATTCCCTTATTAATCCATAAGCTCCACAAGGACAAAGACTTTGCTTTATTGGCAAGGGAAATCAGAAGAAAAAGGAAATTGGATTAATACAATGCCCAACTACAATTATCCCCACTAAGCATAATCAGTTGTAATAGGCATTCTCTGGTTAACCTTGAACTTTGTTGGATGACAGGTTCACAGCTTTCTCAGCTGGCTGGCCTATAAAAATAGGTAGTGAGCTAGACTTGAACTTCTTGCCACAGTTTGCCAACCTTTGGCTAGATGACAGTACAGTTAAATAGTTTCACAGGTAGATGAACAAATGTTGCCAATTATAGTCTATGTCATTTCAGGAAACTTACTTCTCTGGGCCTCAGTTTCCTCATCTATAAAATGAGGTGGCTGGACCTCACCCTAAAACTATGATCCAATGAACCTAGAAGGAAATCCACCAACTGTGGGTACCTTAGAATAAATTCACAATAAAAAGCTATCATCCTCAGGAGTCATAGTTCAGAATGTTTTCCTCTGTTTGTCTCTAGAGTAGTTCTATATTAAGTTATTCCACTTCAAGACTATTCCAAACTGCCAGAATTTTATGAGATATATTTTTAATGTAAAATCCCATTGCTGGAGCCCTAACAGAAAAATAGAGGATTTCAATAGGTTAAAATTATGGGCAAAACAGAAAAAGCAAGTAGATAAAAAAAATGCTTATAGTCTAGACAACAATGTGTAGTTAGATAGACAATTTACAGAACTCAAGACACTGAAAATAAACACTGAACTAGGGCCAGAATTAAACAAGAGAAAGAGAGCAGACTAGAATGCCTTTGAAAAATCACAAAAGTTGTTTAATGACCCCAATCTTCTCATTGAAACAGACAGATCTTTTTTAACACTAGTATTCTACCAGTGTTTCAAGTCTACCATGGTTGTAAGTCATGGAAACATATGGTCTTTGAACAATTGAAAATGAACATCACCCAGTGGGCAATGGGAGAGGCATATGGTGGGTGTGAGTAGTTGCAACACAATTTTTTAAAGTTGCACAAGAAAATTGGAATAAAGAATGTTGTGAAAGAAATATAGAGACAAAAATAAAAGATAGAGTGGTAATATGGTGAGAGCAACATATAACCAAAAAATAGCTCATATGCTCCACTGCTAATCTTGGAATGTCAAATTAAGTCAAGTCAACAAGCATTTATTAAGCACCTATGTGCCAAGAATTGTGCACTAGGGATACAAAAGTAAAAACAATGCTTAACCTCAATGAACTCATAAGCTAGGAAGGTTCCAGAAAACTGGGTAGATCTTCTGGAATAAATTTATGGGAGAAAATGGATGAGTCTCATTAGACAGTTAGATATGGCTAGATTGATAAGCATATCACTGAAGATAATACTGACTTAGATAAAATAATAGATTCATATGAGTATTTGAAAATGATGGGCTGACATAAGGAATGATTAACAGAATGAGTTCAGAAAAACCTGGAAAAACTTATATTAACTGATGCAAAATAAAGTGAGCAGAACCAGGAGGACAATGCATATAGTAACAGAAATATAATATGATGATCAACTGTGAAGGAGTAAACCATTATCAGCAAAACAAGTTTCCAGGATAACAAGGGACTCACAATAAAAATGCTATCCTTAGCCAAAATAGGAACTGTTGGAGTCTGAGGCAGATCAAAGCATGCCATCTTCTACTTTTTTTCCTTCATGAGATTGTTATTGTATGTGTGATATGTGTCTCTTATTATGACATGAGCAATATGAAAATATGTATTGCATGAAAGTACTGATGCGACTGGTATCAAACTACATACCACCTGGGGGTCAGAAGGGAGAAAAATATAATCCTAAAATGTCAGAAAACAATTGTCAAAAATTGTTTCTGTGTGTAACTGAGAAAATAAATATTTTTTAAAAAGAAAATGATGGGCTGAAACTATGAAAAAAATTTCACAGGGACAAATGTAAAGGCATTTCAAAAGTAAATATCTTTTAATTGTGCAAGTAAAGGAATGAAAAATGGAAAAAAGAAAAATGATTGTACAATTCATACAAAAAAAGGAGTGGGGCTCAAAATGGGTCAGTGTTGTGGCATAACTTCATCCTTTTTTATTTCTCTATAGTCTCTCCTCCCTGAGTTTTCATGATAATGTTCTCTCCTCCATCTTTTCCTACCCATCTAAGTTATCTTTCATATATTTCCTTCCCTTTCTTTTTCCTTTCCTTTCCCTTCTCTTCTTTCTATACTATCTTGGTGAACTCATCAGCTTCCATATGTTCAACCATCTCTAAGCAAATATCTCTTAGATATGCATATGCAGCCTTTATCTCTCTCTTGAACTCTAGTCCTGCACCACCAGCTTCCTTCTAGATATCTCTGCTTGTATGTTTCATAGGCATCTCAAATTATCTTTCCCTTAAAGACCATCCTAACTTCCCAGTTTCTACAGAGGACATAGTTTTTCCAAACACTCAAGTTCAAAATTTTGGAGTTATCTCAATTTTTTCATACTCTCTCAACCTCATAGTTTGTTGATATCATCACCAAAACATTCCTTCTGTCTCTCTCCTTCTTTGTGCCCACATAACCACCAACAAATTTCAGGTCCCTCAAGAGCTCTCTCCTGGACTATTGTAACAATCTTCCGATTTGTGTCTGATACCCATCTCTTCCTTCCTCAAACTCTCTACATACAGCTGCCAAATTAATTTTGCTAAATCAATGGCCTGACTGTGCCACTATCCAACTCAAGAAACTTCAGGAACTTCCAATTGCCTCTAGGATAAAACGCATATGTGGTATTTAAAGACCTTCAAAATCTGATTCCAATCTCCCTTTATAGATTGATTTCAAATTACTCTGCTTTGTGCACTCTGTATTTCAACCATATTAGTCTATTTGTTCCCTGTAGATGACATAACATATGCTACTGCTGTGTCTTCCATGACCAGAATGCTCTCCTTCATCACTATCTTTTAGAGTTCTCAGCTCCCATCAAGTCTCCCTCCCTTCCAAAATAATTTAAAGTTCCCTTGAAGAAAAGACATATTCATTTTTGTCTTCTTTACCTCAGGGGCCAGCACAGTGCCTTACATATAGAAATTACTTATAAATGCTTTTTGTGTTGAATCAAATTATGAAATCATAGACTATATGAATAGAAGTTTAGTCATCATGGCAAGGTGGCAATCTTTCTACTTGTCAGACCACATCTTCCATGTCACATCCAGTTCTTGGTGCCACATTATTGGACAAAACTGAAGCTTATCCAGGAAGAGAGTGAGAGTTGGACAAGAAACCACATAGTCTGAGAAATTATTGCAAGAACTTAGGATGTTTAGTCTGGAAAAGGGAATATCTGATATTAGTCTTGAAATATTTAGAACAATGTTATGTGGAAAAAGAAGGCTTTTTCTGTGTTGTTGCAAAACCTCCAAAGAATGTATCAGGAGAAATGTTCCCATTCCCTTTAAAGAAAAATTTTCTAACAATTAGAGTTGTCCAACAATGAAACATACTTTGTAAAGTAGTGAGCTCTCTATCACTAGAAACATTCAAGCAAAGTGTATCTGTCCATCTGTTAGAGTTGGTATAGAAAAGATTCCTGTCTTGGGAAGGAAGTGAAAACAAATGACTTCTAAGGTCTTTTTCAAAGCTAAGCTTCTGTTATTTGAAATAATTTTTCCAATGATGTCACTACATAGTATAATAATCATTCAAACATAAGCAATGACATTGTTGGAAAAAATTGCTCTATTTCTTCTGTGTATGTGTGTACATACATCTTCTGAAATATTCCAAATAGCAATCACTAAGGAAACAGCTAGTTTTCAAAATATCCTCTTAATAATGAAATTCTCTTAGAATATGGTTATGGTCAGTGACACTGCTTTATAAATATAAATTAACTTTTTCTCTTACAAATAATTCAAACTTTATTCTACCTTACTGTAACTCTAAATTTATTATGTGTTTTCCATCCTAATATTTAAAATAGTTTTCTCTGAATTATTCAGTCTTATTCAAAGTCTCACTGTTGAGTCTCAATGTTCTTGTCTGCAAAAGCCTAAACTGAGAAACCATGACAATTCTTTTCTTATGTATGGCAAATATTTTACATTTTTTCCTTGATTTCAATAATAAATTTCTTCTAATTGGACCCACAGTTTACACATGGCCCTCACTATCTGTGTTCCTGTGGGCACTTAATCTCTCTAAGAAACAGTTTCCTCATTTGAAAAACTGAAATGATGATGCCTGCAATACATTTCTCATATTCATAGTGTAAGGATCAAGTGAAATAATTTATAAAAAGTAATTTGTGGCACTTAAAGTATTATATAAATCATAGCAATTAGCATTATTACCATTACTACCTGTTGTGTTCTTACTGGATGGTTTGAGATCTTTTCCCCTATACCTCATTCACAATCAACTTTATTCTCCCCATAATGCATAATACAGATACTCGATATGACTAAAAGAATGCATATCTTACTTGGTAATTTCACTATTTGACTTAATAACTGGAAGGAACTCTGGAGATGATCTAATTCAATCCTCTCATTTCACAGAGAAGCCCCAAAGGAAGGGAAATGACTTTCCCAAGACCATATAAGTAATATTGAATAAAATCAACTCAAACTCAAATCCTATTACTCCAAACACAAGGGTTTCCACAAGACCATGTCATTCTATTCTTTAATGCCTGATTTTTTGTCATTCTTTCATACCATGAAGCCTAAACACCACCTGACATTCTATTGGTGTTCAATGGCCTTTCCAGAGTTTGGTCTACGGCAGTGATGGGCAAACTACGGCCCACAGGCCAGCTGTGGCCCTCTGAAATGTTCTATCCAGCCGCTTGACATTATTCCTAATCTGACGAATACAATGAGTAGGATACAATACAATGAAACTTCCAGAGTTGCCTTAGAAACAGACTGACAGATGAGCATTTCCTTTCCTTTGGCCCCCTCTTTAAAAAGTTTGCCCAGGGGCAGCTGGGTGGCTCAGTGGATTGAGAGTCAGGCCTAGAGAGGGAGGTCCTGGTTCAAATCCAACCTCAGACACTTCGCAGCTGTGTGACCCTGGGCAAGTCACTTGACCCCCCATTGCCTACCCTTACCACTCTTCTGCATTGGAGCCAATACACAGTATTGACTCCAAGACGGAAGGTGTAATGCAAGGTGGCTAACAGAAACTTTTTGCTTCTGTAATTTCTAATGGTCACAAAAAGTCAGTTAAACATCTTAGAATGTTCAGAAAGTCAGTTAGAATTTAAAGCTATAAATAGAGGTGAAGTTCCAACTGATGAGGCTTTTGCCTTCTGGCTTTCGCTGTGGCTGGAGGCTTTTGCTTTGACTTTTTGGCTTTGGCCTAATTGCTTCGGCCTTGGCCTGTGCTTATTTTGTTTTGGGGAAATTTGGACCTATCTCATTTCTCTGGACCTCTCCCTGATCTCCCATCTCCGTCCCTCCCCTTCCCTCATTTCCTTTGGGTTCTGGTTGGAAGGGAGGGTTTGGTGATTGAGCATTATGGGTTTTAGTTTCTTTCGATAATTAGAGTATCCTCAAATAAGTTACCCCTAGATTTGATAAAGATTTTACTTAAAAGGCAGTCAAATCTTCCTGACTGGGAGAGCCGGACTCTCTCTGTCTAAACCTCTCTGTGACCCATCCCCCACCCTCACCCTCTCCCTAGCAGCAGTTAGAAAACCCTGAACCCCTCCCCGCTTCTGACTGACCCTGGTATTAATAAATCCCCTTGTTACCTATTCAAATCCTCTGGTGAGTCATTGTGTCGAAAATTAAGACAAGGGTTCAAGAGGAAGGAATCATTTTCTTTTATTTCTTGAAAAAACTCAGGCATCCATCTTGGCAGGAAGTACCTCCCCGAGACTTCCTCCAGCCATCAGTTTG
The DNA here is from genome assembly GCF_016433145.1 of Gracilinanus agilis. Classification (NCBI taxonomy): domain Eukaryota; kingdom Metazoa; phylum Chordata; class Mammalia; order Didelphimorphia; family Didelphidae; genus Gracilinanus; species Gracilinanus agilis. The sequence continues at coordinate 117,355,045 of NC_058131.1, read as the reverse complement.
ACTGGCAGGGAGGGGCCCTCCCGACTCCTCCCTCAAGAGACTGGAGAAACTAACAAGAGAAACTCTCCAGCCAAACCTAAACATTTCTGACTGGCCCTAATTTCCTCCCTGTATCCTCTGTCTCAAGCCTCTGGGAATAAACCTGTTTGAGCTGCCCTCTCCTACATACCCCATTTCCTCTATCTCCCACATACCTTCCCATACCTTCATTCCTCCTCCTATCACCTTAAAAACACCTAATATCCCCATTATCCTTCCTTTGACCCAAATTGCATTTTCTTTCACCCACCTTCTCAGTTTATTTACTTTATTTCTAGATAACATTAATTGGCGAGCCAACCAGGAAGATTTGACTGCCTTTTAAGTAAAGTCTTTATCAAACCTAGGGGTAACTTATTTGAGGATACTCTACTAGCCTATAGAAACTAAACCCACAATGTCTAATCACCAAGCCCTCCCTTCCAACCAGAACCCAAAGGAAAATCAGGGAAGTGGAAATCAGGAAAGGGGAGGGATGGAGATGGGAGATCAGGGAGAGGACCAGAGAAATGAGACAGGTCCAAATTTCCCCAAAACAAAATAAGCACAGGCCAAGGCCAAAGCAATTAGGCCAAAGCCAAAAAGTCAAAGCAAAAGCCTCCAGCCACAGCGAAAGCCAGAAGGCAAAAGCCTCATCAGTTGGAACTTCACCTCTATTTGTAGCTTTAAATTCTAACTGACTTTCTGAACATTCTAAGATGTTTAACTGACTTTTTGTGACCATTAGAAATTACAGAAGCAAAAAGTTTCTGTTAGCCACCTTGCATTACAAAGGTAAGGGCTTAAAAAAAAGTAAAAAAAAAAAGTTTGCCTATCACTGCTCTATGGCATAGCTATGAACTAGATCTCTTTTTCAATCACTCTGCAAGCATTTATTAAGCACTTCCTATGCACCAGGTACCATGCAAAGTGCTGGGTATACAGACAAAAGTGAAATTGGACTGTCCTCAGGGACAATTCATTCTGTCAGGAGAGGCATGTACATATGTGAACATATACAGAGTATTCAAAAGAATACGAAGTGGTTTTGGAAGGGAAGGCACTAGTAGTTGGGAGAGATCAGAAAAGGCTTCCTGTGGAAAGTTGTGCTTGAGCTAAGTTTCCAAGGAAGCCAAGAATTCCAAGAGGGTAGAGGTGGGAAGGAAGAACATTCCAGGAATTGGATATAGCCAATGCCAAAGCACAGAGACAAAAGATGGAGTATTATGAAGAATGGCAGGTTGGCCAGGGTAAAATTCCACCTCCCATAGGAAGCCTTTCCAAATCTCCCTTACTATAAGTGCCTTTTCTAGGTTGATTATATCTAATTCATCCTGTATATAGTTTGTTTGACCATAGCTGTTTGCATGTTGTGTCCCCCATTACATTTTAAGCTCCTTGAGGACAGGGGCTGCCTTTTGCCTTTCCTTGTAACCCCACCACTTATCACCATGTCTATCACATAGTAGGTGCTTTAATCAATGTTTAGTGACTGTCTGACCATGGAACATGGAGTATAAGAAGCCTGAAAAGGTAGGAAGGAGCCCAGGTTGTTCAAAGCTTCAAATGCCAATGTTTAGAGGTTCCAGAGGAAAAAGAGAGCCACTGGAGATTATTGTGTAGAGAAATTACATAATCAGGCTTGAAGAAAATTACTTTGGTGGCTAGGGGTGAAAGGGTGTGTGGAGATCAAAATTAACATACAAGAACTAAGTATTGTATTTAATAAAGTTTTATTAATAATAACTAAAGCAAGAGACCTAGCTAATTCAGTCCAATCACCAGAGCAAAAGAGAAAGAGGGAGGAGCTACAGAACTTATAAAACAATAACATGACCATGCAAATGTGGAGGCACAGGAGAGATTAAAGGGAATTTTGGGAAATACTAAGGGACTTTTTGGGGATGTAGTACAAGGTTCAAAATCTCCATTTATACAGGCTTGAAGAAAATTACTTTGGTGACTAGGGGTGAGGGGGTGGGATGAGGGATGGATTGGAGAAGATAACATCCCCATATGGGTTAGAGGAAAAACTTAAAGAATTTGATACTCCTTTTAAGTGAAAGAGGTGTCATAACCTAACAAATTCTATTCATGTTTGAAGAGGTTAACAAAACATAGACTTTGTCACCTTCTCCCATTAGACAGCTTTCTCTGAGATTTGAACTATAGGCAAATGGTATAATTGTCTTCCGTTTCTAAGTCTCTAATATCTCTTGATACAGGAAGAAAAGATGTCATCAGCCAGTGAAACCATCAGTACATGTAAGCTATAATAGCTATGCTTCCTTCAAACACCTAATCACTTGAGCTGTTAAAGATAGAGATCTCATTTCCTCTCTTCAGTATTTGCTTGCAGTCCATAATTTGGGCCATAAACAATGAAAAAGTTTCACAGAAGACAGACTATTCAGGAATCAGGTTACATTATTAGTATTTTTGTCAGCATAAATACACTCCAGTAGCAACATCATCTCTAACAGCATGTCTGAGAAAAAAAAGTAGTGACAGATAAAGTTCTACCACAGGGACATTGCAAATAAACCTCTGCCATGTTAATTCAGGTCACTTCAATTCAAGAAATGCATACATAGTATGTCTTACATTTGAGGCACCATTCAAGACACTGGGGCCATAAAGGTGAATAAGCCAGTTTCCTGATTTCATCAGCTTACAATTTAGTAGGCAAGAGACATGTACAGAAATAGTTATACAAATTATTGTATTATCAATTCATAGGAGAGTGACAAACATAGCCAATGATATCATCTCTGACTTGGGGGCTAATAAGGAGCTTAATGGAGAAAGTAGTACCTAATATTGACCACAAAGCAGTATTGGTGAAGGTTTTCAAGTTTGTGTGCCCAAACTGCAAACTTCAAGCTGCCTATGAGCCCCCTACGGAACCACAGAGAGTAGAGAGAGGAAGTTCTTTGGGCAGCTAGGCAGAGCAGTGGGGCATGCAAAAAATGTCCTCAGACACTGAGAAAGGGAGAATAAGCAGCCCCCTCCCAACCCCCCAACCCTCACCAGCTGGGTGCATATGCCAATACTTCACCAACACTGCCATAAAGGATAGGAAGACTCTGAACAAGATAGATGAACAGGAAAAATGCATTTAAAGTATAGAGAAGAGCATTAACAAAGGCACTGAGGCAAGCAAATCTATGATAAATTCAGCAACAATAACATCAGGAGCCAAAATCAAGTGAATCCAGACCACTGGCATTGTTGAAAACATAGCTGAGTCTTTGGGTGTTTCAACATCTAGACAGTATCAGAAAACAATCATTGCCCACACAATACCACCATCACAACTCAACTTCTGCAGGGCAACTGATCCACCAATCTAAGAAGCAACCCAGACAGGCAGCTCTGTGCCCTGTTATCTATCATGTACCTTAGCAATATCAGTGGAGACCTTCAGAGTGTATCACATAGGATGGGTTGGTCGAAAGAATACCTTTATAGCATCTGGCCCATTAAGGAACATTGTCGCCATAGCTCACATCACCAGAGATGTGAGGTATCTGTTTCCTGCTCTTGGTAAGGTCTAGGTATAGCATACAGTAAGTATGGCTCATACACCATGTGCCTAAAAGAATTGGGCTCCTTACTTGTATGAGTAAGAGTAGAAGAGTCTATGGGAAAACGGAGCTGGACTACATGAAGTACCCATAGATTTGTGAGCCATCGTGAAGGCCATTATTCAATCCAATCTTTATCAGATTCTTCAGATTCTTGCCTCAATTATACCATCCTAAAAAGGTGTGTGTCTGTTCAAGGAGATATAGCACATCTGGTAAGAGGGATTTCTAAGCCATTTTCAGGGCTGTTTATTCACCTTTGGTGTCTACCTGGCATTCAACTCTTACCTGTGACTCCAAGGGGCTATAGCATGAGCAGCAGTCACATCCCAGTAAATCATCTTCATAGATGGGCTAAACCAGGTTGGGAGTAACCAATGGACCATAAACTTGTTGTTCAGCTATGGGAGTGTCTACCCCAAATACGTGTAGATGTTCTCCTGGAATGGACAGATGAGAACAATTTGTTCCAATGGTCATGAAGGTAGCTGAAGCAGGCACTGTGGAGTGAGTGCTTATAGGTTAGTGACCCCAAGGTTATCCACAACATCCCAGGCCATCACAAGTCATCTTGAGTTTTGTCTTGAAGAGAGAGGGAGACTGACAAATTTGTGCAACTCTTGTCTCACTTAAATCCAGTTTATGCACAAGTCAATACATCACTCTTTGACGTCATTAGTCCTCTTCAAAAACAAAGGACAGGGGGCAGCTGGGTAGCTCAGTGGAGTGAGAGTCAGGCCTAGAGACAGGAGGTCCTAGGTTCAAACCCAGCCTCAGCCACTTCCCAGCTGTGTGACCCTGGGCAAGTCACTTGACCCCCATTGCCCACCCTTACCAATCTTCCACCTATGAGACAATACACCGAAGTACAAGGGTTTTAAAAAAAAAACAAACAAAGGACAAACAACCACAACAACACCATTCTAAGGCTTGTTCACCAGTCGATGAAAGGAATGAGATTGGAACAAGTTTATGAGCCATTGCAAGTAAGTGGCCCATTTTTTAAAAAGTGTGACCCAAGTTAAAGATAGAAATGTTTTTCCAAGTATGACTGTGGAGGTCTTTAAATGTTAGGGAGGCTAAATGACCTGGGGTTTTTCAATAAACTCTGAGGAGTCTTTGAAGGTTTTTTATATAATCCATTTAAACAAATATTCGATACCCATTTTATATAAGTTGTTGTGCTCCATATTGGAAATACACAGGCTAAAAAAAAAAGGAGACAAGAGTTCCTGACCTCAAGAAGCTTGTATACATTCTACTAAAGGAATACAACCTGTACACAGAACAGCACAACATGAATAGGCATAAAGTATTCACCAATAATAAAAGTAATTTTAAAAGGGTGAGTGAAGCAATAATGCAGAGGTTAAAAGAGGGGTGGGGGGAATAGATCTCCTGTGAGAGATGGCCTGTGAGCTATGCTTTGAAGGTAAGTAAGGATTCTCAGAGGTGAAGGAGAGAAGAGGGACCCTGCCAGACTGAGGAGACTGATTGCAAAAACAGAGGCAATAAATGGAATGTCATATGTGAGGAATAGCTGGTGGGCCAGTTTGGATAGAATGGAGAAAGGAAAGCAAAGAAATATGAAATAAGACTGGAAAGAGGTGTTGAAGCTAGATTGTGAAGGGCCTTAAATGGTAAATTCAGCATTTTGTATTTTATCCTAGAGGCACTAAGGAGTCATTGAAGATTTTTGTGTAAGAAGATGACATCATCAGATATTTGTTTTACAAATATCAATTTGGTAGCTGTGTTGGCAATTACTTAAGTAGGAGAAACATTGGAGGCCAAGGAGAACAATTATAGCCTATTGAAGTAGTCCACATAACAGGTGAAGAGGGCCTAACTTAGGAACAGTTAGGTAGCACAGAGTTAGAACTTTGGACCTGGAATTAGAAAGGCTTGGGTTCAAATCTGGACTCAGATACTTTGTTGCTGTGTGACCCTGGTCAAGTCACTTAATTACAATTGTCTAGTCCTTACCATTCTTCTACCTTGGAATTAAACTTAGTGTCATTGATTCTAAGATATAATATAAGGGTTTTGGTTTTTTTTTTGAGAGGGCCTAAATTATGGTGCTATTTGTGTAAATATGGAAAAAAGAGAGGGACACGAGATGTTGGGGCAAAACTGGACAATTAATTAGATATTAGGGGAAGGAAATGATGATAGAAAAGACAGAGTCAAAGATTATTCTGAGATTACTATCATAGATGATTGGAAAGATAGTGGTGTTCCCAACAGAAACAATGAAAATTAAATTTAAAGAATTTAAGATTTTAAGAATTTTAATTTTAAGAAATTAAAATCTAAAGAAATGATGGGCTTAGGAGAAAATATAATGAGCTTCATGTTCTTAATATTTAATGCTTTTAATAAGTAATTTAGGGAGCAGAGTGGATAGAGTTCTGGGCCTGGAGTCAGGAACTTTGAACGAGAGTTCAAAGTCCGACTCAGAAAGTTGCTTGCTTCCCACACTAGACAAGTCTCTTCACCTTGGAAGATCCCTCCTCAGAGGCCTTCTTCTTCCATTGGTGAATTATTTCCTGAACTTCCATTTTGAGAAAGTGCCCAGGATAGTCATGCTCACTCTGCATCTGGATCCAGTTCTGACTCTCTAGATTTTCCCATGATGATGTCCTGTGCAGGTATCTTCCTTCCCTCACCACACCACATACCCCACTTTTAGCTTCATTTTACATGTTATCTTCCCCCATTCGGATGGCATCTCCTTGGATGGGTGGGTGAAGGAAGCCTGTTTTTCCTTTCAGTTGTGTTTTTATACCCAACATGTAATAGAGTACCTGGAACAAAGTAAGTACTTAATAAATGCATGTTGGTTTAGCTTCCTCAGTCTTCATTTTCTTATCTGTAATTAGACATAATAATAGCATGTACCTCACAAGTTGTTGTGAAAATCAGAGATAATATATGTAGAGCATTTTGTAAACCTTACAGTGATATATAAATGTTAGAAATGACCAATTACTTACATTTAGATAGTGTTTTTGAGGATTACAAAGCACTTTTCTCATGACTTCTAGGTAGTAAAAATATTATTATCCTTTTTTGGGGGGTGAGGGGAGACAAGAAACTGAGCCTCAGAGAGACTGTAGTCATTTGTCTGTGGTCACATAGCTAGTATTTAAGATTTTGAACCTTAGGTTCTTCATTTGTTAAAGAAGGCTACTGGACCAGAATCTCTGAGGTCCTTCCAGCTACATCTATGATTTTATGAGGCTTACATTTCATAAGAGTTTCATATTCTTACATCTAAAGAAAATACTCTAGAGTGGGAGTTGATGTATAAACGAGATAAAGGAAGATTATGGGGTAACATCCAATACAATACAATAACCATATTAGTGCCTACTATGTTCTAAGCACTGTGCTAAGCATGGATGATTTTGTTGTTCAGTCATGCCCAATTTTTTGTCACCTGGTAGACCATTCTGTCCATGAGGTTTTCTTGGCAAAGATACTGAAGTGTCTTGCCATTTCCTTCTCCAGAGGATTAAGACAGAAGTTAAATGACTTGCTCAGGGTCATATACCTAGTAAGTGTTTAAGGTCAGATTTGTATTTAGATCTTCCTGACTCCAGGCTCAGCTCTCTATCCACTGAGCCATTGGGTTGTCTCCTAAGCATTAAGGATACAATTAATAAAAAAGAAAAACAGTCCCTATTCTCAAGGAACTTACTTACAATCTAATGAGGAAAAAGAGGGATAGTGGCACCAGAAGTTATCTTGTAACATGGAGTTGAAACAAGGCAGAATGTTTGTTATTCATTGCTGACCTCATTTGAGATAGTTTGCCATTTCCTTTTCTGATTCATTTTACAGATAAGGAAACTGAGGTAAATGGAATTATGTGTCTTCTTCAGGGTCATACAGCTAATAAGTGTCTGAGGCTGAATCTAAACTCAGGACTTATGACTCTAAGCCAGGTCTCTAGACTATCCATTGAGTCATCCTAGGTAGAGCACTAGATGCAAGGTGGAATGGGCTAACAGTCCAGTATCTGCTGGGAGGGATTGGGAAAAGTTTGGCACTCCAACATCCAACCCTCAAATTAGAGGGGAGAGGAGGCTGAGGAAAGTAGAATCAAGACTTGAGTTAACAGCAAGGAGATGGAATTAGAAGTGATGAGCAAACATCTTGGTTTTGGAGCTGAAACCTGGAAGAGTAGCAGCTGCAAAGTAGAGTGATCTTTTTTTTTTTCAAGTATTTGAAGGACTACCATGCAGAAGAGTGATTAGACTTGTTTTACTTGGTCCCGAAGGATAGACCTAGAATCAATGGATGGAATTGCAAAGGCAGAGTTTTGTCTTGACATGAGAAAAAAGCTGCCTAACAGGTATTACCCTCCCCCTAAGAGAGTATGGACAGGGATGGGGAATGTCTTCCTTATTTCTAACTTCCTTATTACCATTAAGGGTGCCACCTTCTTTCCAATGATCTATGTTTACAATCTAGAAGTCATCTTCAGCTCCTCACTTTCTATCTCCCCTGATCTAATCTTTTGCCAGGGTCTGTCGATTTAAACTTTGTAACATCCTTTAAATATGCCCCCTTCTCTCCTCTGACACTTAAGGCACCATGGTACAGGGCTATATCATCTCGCACATGAACTATCACAATAGCTGATTGGTTGGTCTCCCTGCTACAAGTCTCTCCTCACTCCAATTCATCTTCCACTTAGCTGCCAAAGTAATCTTAAAGTATAGATCTGATCAGGTGACCACCATCCCTTACCCTCCCCACCCCCACGCAGGCACTCAATAAACTCCAGAGGCTCCCTCTCACCTCCAAGATCAAATGTAAAGTTCTTTGCTGGATATTTGAAAGGAAAAAATAAAAGGGCAAAAAAATATCCCTATTCAAGGAGCTCATAGGCAAATGGGAGAGACAATATGCAAACAACTGGGCATGAACACAATACATACAGGATAAATATGAGATAATCTCAGAAGGAAGGTACTAACATTAAGGAGAACCTAGAAAGGTTGGGTTTTTTAAAAAATGTGAGACTTTCCCTGTGCCTTTAGGGATACTAGGAAAACTAAGAGGAGAAAATGAGGAGGGAGAGATTTTCAGGCATGGAGGACAGCCAGTGAAAATACATAGCCAGGGGGATTTCTGAATAAGGAGAAAATGCTCTGAGCTCACCCAAATTTACTCAAAACAACTACAAAAAAAATACCTCAAAATGAATTCTGGAGTGCCAGAACCAACAAAAGACAGAGTGAAACAGCTTTCTAGTGCAAAATAATGCAGGAAATTGGCAGGAAAAACCTGTCTCACTGAAGAAAGAGGAGAGTATGATCCAGCAGCAAACCAGTAGTAGAGAGAGCAAAGTGCAACATAATCCAGCAGTAGGGGAACTAAAATCCAGCACAGGTGGTATCTGGGCAAAATAGCTATAAGCCTACCCATGACAGCTGAGTCACAGGCCCCCAAGGTAACCAGGCCACCCCTACAAAGGAGCAAAGTCACCTCCATATACTAGAGGTGGCACCATTAATAGAAGTTTGGCTTAGTGTCCCTTCCACTGCAGGAACTGAGCCAAACTTGAACATATAAGTAAAGGTCATGAAATAGACCAGAAAAATGAGCAAAAGACAAAAGAAAAACCTGATTACATAAATTATAATGGTGACAAGAAAGATAAAAATGCAAACTCAGAAAAGGACAACAATACCAAAATTGTTACAGTGAAGCTTCAAAGAAAAATGTGAAGTGGTGTCAGACTCAAAAAGAAGTAGAGGAGCTCAAAAAGGATTTTAAAAATCAATTAAGAGAGATGGAAAAGAAATAAGAGTAATGCAAGAGAATCATGAAGAAAAAGTCAACAGTTTGGTTAAAAACACACACACATACACAAACACATATACAAAAGTTCATTGGAAAAAAAAAACAAATCCATAGAAACTAGAATAGGCTAAATGGCAAAGGAGGTACAAAAGCACATTTGGAAAATAATTTCCTAAAAATTATAATTAGGCAGAAAGCTGACTCTATGAGACATCAAGAAACAATAAAAATAAAGAGAATTTTTTAAATACAGGAAAATATGAAATATTTTATTAGGAAAACAACTGACCTGGAAAATAGGTTGAGGAGAGATAAACAAAGAATTATTGAAGAACCTGAAAGTCATGATTAAAAAAAAAAAAAAGAGTCTGGACACCATATTACAAGAAATTATCAAGGAAAATTGCCCTGGTGTTCTTGAATATGAGGAGAAAATAGAAATTGAAAGAATACACTGACCACCTACTGAAAGAAATTCCAAAATAAAAATTCCCAGAATTTTATAGCCAAATTCCAGAACTCCTAGGCTGAGGAAAAAATACAGCAATCAGCCATAAAGAAACAATTCAATTATTGTAGAACTACAGTCAAGATTACACAGGACAAGCTTATACGTTAAAGGATCAGAGGGCTTGGAATGCGATATTCCAGAAGCAAAGGATATGGGATTATGACTAAGAATCACCTGCCCAGTGAAACTGAGAATAATCCTTCAGGGGAAAGGAGAATAAGTATTTAATGAAATAGGAGACTTTCAAGCATTCCTAATGAAAAAGACTAGAGCTTAACAGAAAATTTGAAGTTCAAAGACAAGACTCAAGAATATCATAAAAAGGTAAATAAGGAAGAGAAAACTTAAGGGATTCAACAAAATTAAATGGTTTATATTCCTACATAGGAAAATTATACTTGTAACTCTTAAGAACTTTATCATTATTAGGGCAGTTAGAAGGAATATACAAAGATAGAGGGCACAGAAGTAAGTTAAAGATGATGGGATGGTATACAAAAAAATTGGTGAGAAAGAGGAATATACTGGGAGAAGAGGAAAAGAGAGATAGAAGGGAGTAAATTATCTCACATAAAGAGGTATGAGAGAGTTAATGCAGAGTAGAAGATAAGGGGGCCCATATTTGAACCTTAATCTCATCAGAATTGGCTCAAATGGGTATAGAAATCTATCTTCCCTTATAGAAAGTTAGGAGGAGACGGAAAATAAGAGAAGGGGATAGGTAGAAGGGAGGGCAAATTGGAGGAGGTGTTGATTAGAAGAAAAACATTTTGTGAGCAGGGAAAGAGTGGAAAGAGAAAGATAAACAAGGGAAAAATAATATGGAGGAAAATACACAATTCTTTATGCATTTTTAAAAACGTATCTTCTTCCATAACATGACAAATATATTTTGTATGAGAGCACATGTATAACTAATATCAAATTGTTTGTGGAATGGAGAAAGGGGAAGAAAGGTTAGAAAATGAACACCAAAAAATTATTAAGCCCCTATTATGTACCAGGCATTGTGTTAAGCACTGAAGATACAAAAAAGGTAAGACAATACCCACCCTAAGGTGTTCACAATCTAATAATGAGACAATAAGCAAACGAATACATACAAACATAATATGTACATAGTAAATAGAGAATAACTACTAGGAAGAAAGTACTAGAATTAAAAGAGATTGGTGCAGGCCAGAGATGTTAGGATGTTGGATTAGGATACTGGCAGTAGAAAGTAAAAGAAAAGGATAAATATGGGGATTTTACAGAGATAGAATGGACACAAATTGGATGAAAGAAATGAGGGAGAATTGAAATCAAAGGTGACAGGTTGTTGGCTTCAGTGACAAAGAACAATGTCTCAAGAAACAGAAATATTGATATTATAAGCAGGGACATGTTTTATTTAGGAGATTTAAAACGAGGGATTGTTCTATGGCAGGGCAGCTAGTTGACACAGTGCATAAAGTACCTGGAGTCAGGAAGATACAACTTCCTGTGTTGAAATCTGATCTCAGATACTTACTAGCTGTGTAACTCTGGGCAAGTCACAACCCTGTTTGCCTCAGTTTCTGCATCTGTCAAATGAACTGAAGAAGGAAACGGCAAACCTCCAGCATCTTTGCCAAGAAAATCCCAAATGGGGTCACAGTCAGATACAATTGAACAATAACAACAATTGTTCTGTAGCACCTTTCACTTCTCCCAGGTTTACTATGGCAATTTTGATTAACCAAATAATCTGTTCATAACATTAGTCCCAATCTATTCAAATACTTGGTAGAATATACAAGAGACACATGGAATCAATAGAAAAAGGATTTAATTGACATGAAACAAATAATAAGAAATTAAATCAAGTAGTAATATATTCTATGAGCCCACACACAAAGGAGTACAGTTTACTACAACTTTAAGTGAGTTACAATCTCATTCTCTCTTAATCTCTCTGATTTCCAGTATAGCAAAAAGACGCACTCACTACAGAATTCATTGCCTCCAGTCACAAACATTCAGTGTAGAGTTATCTGCATCTTACAATTCTTTCCTGAGAGTCTCTCCTTTCAGAACAGAGCTCAGCTAAAAGCTCACCTCAACTCTAGAATATTATAGTCTATCCCTAACTACTATGTTTGAGGATCCCATGACCATACTGCTCCACAAGGTCTCACTGTGTCATCCACAGTTCTGCAATTTGCCTCCCCTCATTCATCTGTTCTGATCTCATGTCCACTCACCACTTGTAGTCTGACTTTTTTTTTTAACTCTTACCTTCTATTTTAAAATTGATATTAAGCACTAGTTTTAAGGCAGAAAAGCAGTAAGATCTAGGCAATTGTGGTTAAGTGATTTGCCCAGGGATACATAGCTAGAAAGTGTCTGAAGTCAATTTTCAATCCAGGTCCTCCCAACTTCAAGCCTGGCTCTCTATCCCCTGAGCTACCAAGCTACGCTGGTCTGACTTTTTAAGCCTTACATCTTATAGTGCATTACCCACCACAGTTCTCATATAGTAATGTCACCATATTACAGGCTCATTCATAAACCTCTGGGATATGTAGCCTAGAGATTCTTTCCCAATGAGCTATGGTCCCTTATTCCCAAATATTGTAGAAAATGAAGACCTGAGGACATACAATGGTTTTATTGAGGGAATATGTAAAAGTTCCAATAAGTAATGATCTGAGCCGTGCATGTATCTCAGCAGTACTTTAAAATTATTCAGAAATTTTTCTCCTTTATGTTTTTTAAAAACCCTTGCCAAAATATTTTAAGCCTTGGAATTGCAACTATATGTCTGGCTGTCTATTAAAAGAATAAAGCTCCCTAGGAGGCACAACTCTCATTCCAGAAAATAAAATCAATGTAAAATTTTAATCTGTCAGTGATAAATTATTGTTTGAATTGATTTCAGTAGTTTTTAGTGCTCTTAGCTGCAATATGAAAAAGGCTAATAGTTTATGAATGTGCATGCACTTTTAGAATAGCTCAAGGGACTCAGCCTTGCATGCCCATTAGCCTAGAATATATTATCAACAAATTATAGGAACAACATTCTTCTAACATGATCATACCCTTCACTTTCAGCTGCTCTTCAGCATTTGCAAGAGACAGTGCCACAGATGAAAGTAGAATCAATGTTACCAGCCATCTGTTTTGCATAGAGAAAAGGATAGATTGATTCACTTTGTAGTTTAGTGTTTTAATCTTGCTTTTCAAGTGCTGCGGGTAGCACACTTCACAGAAAACCTACTCTGCTATGTAAGCTTTAAAAAATAAAAGCCCATACTATTATTCCACTGGTCCACTAATGACAGGAGTAGAGCAATGATTTTGAAAGTCCAAAAAGTCATGAATAGGGTCCAGAAAGGAATGAGGGTATGGCTTGAAATTCATTTGAGCTCTAGTCATCAACAGGGTCCTGATGAGAATGTCACAGTTTTGAACGCCATGATCCTGACCACCATGAAAACATCACCTTTAAATCTGCCACCAGTCAGAGTTCTCATTTCTAAACCCTCTATGACAATCAGACTCAACTCTAGATGACAGGACTCAAGTACAGCTCAAGCATAATGGGAAATGAAGACTGCCAGATATGTCCCTTTATATGTAAAATAACTTTCTATATTATTTTGTCCCTCCTTAACAGTCACTGTTATGGGCCAGATTCAATCAGTTTTTTAAAAATTATCCGCAGTAGGATTTAGGAACAATTATGCAATGGATGCAAAGAACATCCTTTATTACATCACAATTTCCAAGTCAGAGTCTTGCTGCTCAGTAGAAGATGAGTCACTCACTTTATCCAACACCCTTCCTACTACAAAGGAATATAGAAGCGTGGACAAAAAGCATTATTTGGTGACAAGAATAGAATTATCTGGAGTAATCCTATGATTAAGCCTCTTCTAAAGAACACAGATATTGTAAAGCTATAGTTGTTCCAAAGAATAGAATTTGATTTCTAAATGAATCAACTGTTCTATACACCTTTTGATGAACTAACGATGCTTTGGGACATAAATTCCTCATTTAAATTTCTAAGTAAATTAATAATAAGCCTGTATCTCAAGTTTTTACATCAAACCTAATAACCAATTTTCTTTTTTTAAACCCTTACCTTCCGTCTTGGAGTCAATACTGTGTATTGGCTCCAAGGCAGAAGAGTGGTAAGGGTAGGCAATGGGGGTCAAGTGACTTGCCCAGGGTCACACAGCTGGGAAGTGTCTGAGGTCAGATTTGAACCTAAGACCTCCCGTCTCTAGGCCTGGCTCTCAATCCACTAAGCTACCCAGCTGCCCCCTCCAATTTTTTTTTAAATTCTTACTTTCTGTATTAGTAACTAAGACAGAAGGCAAAGGCTAGTTTTGGGGTTAAAAGACTAGCCACAGCTGGGAAGTGTCTAAGGTCACATTTGAACCTAGGTCCTCCTGACTCCAGGCCTGAAGCTCTATACACTGTGTTACCTAGTTGCCTCCTAATAAACAATTTTAAAGTTTATGTTTAGGTTTAAGTCCTCAAATATCAGTGCAAACCCTAATCTGCAAAATTGCATTCAAATGCCAAGTTTTGGTGATTAAAGCCCATTTGATATTTTGCAGCAGAGCATAATGGCTAGAGAACTGACCTCAAATTAAGAAAGATCTTAGTTCAAGTCCTGCCTCTAATACTGTAAACAGGTATCCCTTCCACATTGCACAGGTTAGGGGTATGGTACTCCAAGGCAGAAGAGCGGTAAGGGTTAGGCAATGGGGATTAAATGACTTGCCCAGGATCACACAGCTAGGAAGCGTCTGAGGCCAGATTTGAACCTGGGACTTCCCAACTCTAGACCTGGCTCTCGATCCACTGAGCCACCCAACTGCCCCTTAGTTTCATATTTCTAATTGCCTATTGGATACCTTGAAGTGGATATCCTATATGTATCTTAAAATTAACTTGTCCAAAACTGAACTCATTATCTTTATTCCCTCTGAATCCTTTCCACTTCCCAAATTGCCTATTACTCTCAAAGTATCTTTCCACCATCCTTCTGGTCACATATATTTGCAACCTCCTTTCTCAGACCAATCCAAGGTATGTCAATTTTACCTTTGTAATATCTCTCCTATACATTTTCTTCTTTCATCTGACACTCTCACCATCCTGGTTGATCTCCTTACAAGTCTCTCCCCCATCCAATCCATTCTCCACTCAGCTGCCAAAGTGAGCTTCCTAAAGGACAGATCTACTATGTCACCATCCTGCTCAATAAATTCCAATGTCTCTGTCAACTCTAGCATCAAATATAAATTTTTCTTTTTGTCATTAAAAACTCTTAATGTGATAGGGGGTGTAGTTAGATGGCTATTTCTGCCTTGGAACCAACACGCAGTATTTATTCTAAGATGAAAGTTATTTTTCTTTAAGCCCATCATAGTTTTGTTTTGTTTTTAACCTGGCCCCCTACCTACCTTTCCAGTCTTCTTACATTTTACACACTTCCACATACTCTTTGATCCAATGACACTGACTTCCTTGCTCTTCCCCATACAAAACACTCCATCTCTGGACTCCACACATTTTCACTGGCCATCATCCCTCATGCCTAGAATACTCTGTTTCCTCATCTCTGCTTCCTGACTTCCCTGACTTTGTTTATATCCTAGCAAAAGTCTCAGTCTTTCACAGGAAACCTTTCTTGACTTCCCTTAATTCTAGTGCCTTGTCTCTGTTGAGTATATCCAATTTATCCTCTAAAAAGCATGTTTGGGGGCAGCTGGGTAGCTTAGTGGATTGAGAGCCAGGCCTAGAGACGGGAGGTCCTAGGATCAAATCTGGCCTCAGAAACTTCCCAGCTGTGTGACCTTGGGCAAGTCACTTGACCCCCATTGCCCATCCTTGCCACTCTTCCACCTAGGAGCCATTACACAGAAGTTAAGGGTTAAAAAAATAAACAAATAAAAATAAAAACCATGTTCATACAATTTGCTTGCATGTTGTCTCTGTTAGACTATGAGCTCCTTAAGAACACAGATTATGTTTTGCATTGATTTGTTACCCCAGAACTTAGCACATTGTCCGGCACATAGTAGGCACTTAACATATGTTTATTGACATATTGACTATAGGAATGTTCTCTGAGATTGCTTCAAGTTCCAGGGACTAATATATGCTGCCAAATATTGTGTGAACCTATCTTTCTGGATATTTGCATTATTTGTGTTATTTCTTTTCTTTAACCTGGAACCTCTAGAATTTACCTATGGCATTCTTTGAAAATTGAAAAAATCTTTGGGATTTTCATTCAGGAAGTGGCTGGTAGATTTTTTTGTATTTCCATGTTTTCTTCTAGTTTTAATGTATTTGGACAATTTTCATTTGGCTTCTTTGAAGCAAGTGTTGAGTTTGGGGGTGGGGTAGGTTTGTTGTTGGTTTTTTTCATAGAGGAACTTAGTTTAAAGGTCAAATGGTTCTTAGATTCTCTCCTTGACTTGTTTTCTAGGTGAGTTGTTTTTGATAGATGGCAATTTATTTTTCCTCCTGATTTTTCAACTTTAGTTTTTTCCTTAATACTTCTTGTTATCTCTTGGAATTATTGATTTCTGTTTAGCCCATTCTAATTTTCAACAAGTTCATTTCTTGAGTAAGGCTTACTACTTTCTGTTTTGATCTATTCAATCTTTCATTTATTAAATAACTTTCATTTTATTTTTAAATTTTTATTTATTTGCTACATTTAAATACCTCATTAACTCCCTCCCTTCTATTCCCCTTCCCCACTAAAAAAAGATATCATTTGACAAAAAGAAAAGACATATGTATAAATACAACTATGTCTTGCTTATTTCTTTTTATCATTTCTTTTTCTGGAGTTGGGCATATGCAAATCATTCTTCAAATAATACCTATACCTGTATTTGACATTTTCTTGGTTCTGATCATTTCTTCATAACTTACAGTTCAGTGCTATCTCATTATAAACATATGCCACAACTTATTTAGCCATTCCCCAATTGATGAGCATCCCTTTACCTTCTCATTTTTTGCTACCATAAAGAGAACTACTATAAATATTTTAGAACATATAGGTTCTTTTCTATTTTCTTCAACTGCCTTGAGAAGTAAACCTACTGGTATTTCTGGGGAAAAGTATACACAGTTTTATAACTATTTGAGCATAATTCCAGATTGCTCTCTAAAACAGATCAGTTTACAATTCCACCAACAATGTATTAATGTTTCTATTTTTCCACATCCTTTCCAACATTTGTCATTTTGCCCTTTTATCATTTTGGCCAATCCAATAGGTGTGAGATGATATCTCAGAATTGTTTTCATTTGCATTTTTCTAATCAATAATGATTAAGAGCATTTTATTTGTAATCTATTGTTTCATTTCTTCCAGATATTCTTGAAAGCCCTGAAGCCAACCAATTTCCTTTTATGAGATTATTCTTATCACTGTTGTAGGGGATAGACTCTGTTGTCTCTCATGTATTTGGGTGGAAGGGTCAAGACCTGTTGGTCCTGACTTCAATTTTCTGAGTTCCTAATGCTTGTTTCTACTGCATTTGGTATGTCTATGCTCCAAAGATGGACCAGTAGGCTTCTGTTTCTAATCATAAGTCTACAATTGGCTGTCTCTGATTGTATCAACTGATCTTCTGTTACCTTGAAGCTTCCTTGATTGATGTGTTTATTCTTCTGTGTTTTCCAAGGCTTTTCTGTGAGAACACTTCCACTACTGCCTTTCCTCAACTAAGATTTTCCCAGTTATGGTACTTCCTCTTCTATGCCCTTTGAAGAAACATCTCCCTCCTGGTCAGGGGATTTCTGTGGTTTTTTTTGTGTAATCTTGTGATTTTGCAGGAAAGGTTAGAGACGGGAGAGAGAAAGAAAGAGACTTAGCTTCTTCTTGAAGCAGTTCCCTGTTATGGGCTTGGCTTGAGCTGTTCTATAAGCTGATCAACTAGTAGAATTTTATATAGTTCAACTGGCTTATTTTATACAAGTCCTTCAGGGAATGATTGATTCTCCTCAGCTAACCACAAGATATTTCCTATGTGTCTTCATCTTCTTTCATTAAATTCATATCTAGTTTATAACTCTGCTTGATAAAAGTATCAGGAGTGAGGACATGGAATACATCCTCTACATTTATATGGTGAAAATTGAAAGCCTGTCAGTATCTTGATTGACCTCTTTTGGACATTATCTAACTTAACCAAGTCCTTTCTAAAGTGATCCATAACTGAATATTATACTCCAAATGTAGACTGGCAGTGGCCAAGTACAATGAGACCTTTACCTCTTTATCTGAATTCCATACCTCTCTTAAAACCATCTAAGATAACATTAGCTTTTTTAGCGTCTATATCACATAGCTGATATATTTTGAGTTTGCAATTCTCTAATACTCCCGAACATTTTAAAGAAAATAATTGTCTTGTCATAATTCCTTTACTTTATAATTGCAAAGTTGATGTTTTTAGCCCAAATGTAGCCCAAATTTACATTTATCCCATTTCATCATTGTATATTAGGCCTAGCATTATAACACACTGGGATGTTTTTAAATATTGAGTCCCTCATCCACTGCATCTTGTATATCTCCCAGTTTTGTGTCATCTATAAATTTGATAAATATGCCATCTGGGCCTTTATCCAAGTTACTGATAAAAATGCTAAACATCATAGGATCAAACATATAGGGTACTCCACTAAAAATTTCCTTCCAAGCAATACTATTTGAAGTGATTTTTCACTATAATTACTGGTTGTTTGTTCAAAAACGACTATTTAATATGCCTCAACTAAAGTAATTATATAATGAAACCAGTGTCACATTTCTCCCCCTTTGAGAAAAATACAAAAGTAGCATTCAGCAGTGGTACAACTTTCATGTGGCTTAACTCCAACTCTGTACCTTGGAACAAACTATAAATAGGCAAAAATATATCAAACAACTCTCAGATGATAGGGATTAAAACAGAAATATTTTCAATAAAAAGTAGGTGCAGGGGGCAGCTGGGTAGCTCAATAGATTGAGAGTCAGGCCTAGAGGTGGGTAGTCCTAGGTTCAAATCTGGCCTCAGATACTTCCCAGCTGTGTGACCCTGGGCAAGTCACTTGACCCCCATTGCCTAACCCTTATCACTCTTCCACTAAGGAGCCAATACACAGAAGTTAAGGGTTTAAAAAAAAAAGTAGGTGCAATAATCAGCTTAACAGAAAGAATAAAAATAGACAAGAAGGTATAAAGGAAAGTAAATATTCTCATTTAATTGCACTTCTAAAGATTGTCATTCCTCTTCCCTCCCAACCCCCTAACTAGTTTACAAGGATCCAACTTCTGAATAGAAATGTTTTGGTTAGGAAAAAAAATGATTAAGCTATTGATCCTACTAAAGGTCTTGTGAGTTCCTAAGTGGAAATGCTAACCACCTCTCCCCACATATCCTTAATCTATTTTTTAAATTAAAGATTAATATTTTATTACAAATCGAAAGTCTAATTAGTATAGCCTAGAACAAATGGCCACAGAATATGAGAATGTATAGGGAATTCTGCTAGGCATATCTTGGACCAAATTCCAGTTTAATGACTTAAGGTCTTAGTTGACTCACTTTTCTGAGTCTCCATTTCCTCATATAGAAAATGAAAGGGCTGAACTTTAAAGTACCTTCCAGTTCAAGACACTATGAAGAAGCCAGATCTGACATTGAGGGGCAAAATGATATTGTCTCCTACTGGAAATAACATGGTATCAAATAGCCAATTTCTAGAAGGCAATTCAACAAAAATTTCAATATAGTTATGAGTCCTAATGTTTAAGGTTCACATAAATATTATTAACCCAAGTTAATAGTGCAGTTTTGATGCATTTGGCAATGCTAAATTGTGGCTTCCCCAATAATTCCTCTTTTTTACAACAGTTCTTTTTATATGACTTCCTGGAACAACAACAAAAAAAAATTAAGGACAGGCATAGGGGAGGGAAGGAAAAGATGGTGTATGGAAAGGACTGTGTATGAAAATCACTGCATGTTTCCAAAGCACTATGGGGTAATTTCCGAATTTGAAAAAGTCACAACATCTTAAGATAGTATTATTTTGAACCACAATATCAGATGGTATTGATTAAAAATCCATAGTATGTCAAGCAGTCAAAAAAACTTCAATTAAGCAATTACTAGGGGCCAGGCACTGAGAGAAGTGCCAGGGACAAAAAAAAAAGTAAAAAAAGACAAGAGGTCACAATCTAATGAGGGAAGCAACATGCAATATACAAAAATTTGTATGTACATACAAAAAAATACACAGCATCGATGTAATCTCAGAGAGAAGTAACTAGAACATTTTGGGGCAGGCTGCGAGACTAGTCTTCATTGGTATACTTTTTCACAACTCTAAGAAAGGCACTTGGTAAGATATTTCCCCAAAAAGAAGAAAGAAAAGTGTATTGACTACATTTAGGGAATTGTTGTGATCAGCAGATTTTTCTCATCATTGACTTGCTGTTGTCAGTCTGCTTTCAGGCTTCAGCACAGGGACCATGTGACAGGAATTACTGTTAACTAACTCTATTGACTAATACTGGGATGTGTCTGCTGCCAGTATTCCAAAGATGTACTTAATGCTGAGAATGATATTGACAATAAAGCTTCATTAAATCATAGCTTTGGCTTAGAAGTTCTTCTGGTGTCTTCAGGACAGGATGCCTTCATATGCGAAGCATCAGAAAAGAGGATTATTGAATGTTAAACCTCTAATTGGTGTGTTGGATGTTAATAAAGAGAGAAAAGATATGATTCTCTTTTTAATGTTTGTTTTAGATTGTTTTGTAAACTGTAATATACTATAAAATAACAGCAATTGTTATCATTTATTAAATTAATGTGTAAAATTAAAAACTCTCAAAGTATCTTTTTAAACATTTATTTTATAAGCATTTGTTACCTGTCCCTTCCACTTTTCCCCCTACCACAAATATTTTTAAAAGACAAAAGAAAAAAGAAACCCTCATAAAAATATGAATAATGTAGAAAAAACACATTGGTCATAACCAAAAATGCACATCTTGTTCTTCATTTTGAGCCCATCACCTCTCTGGTGAGAAAAGGACCATATGCTTCTTCTTCAGTCCTCTGGCTCTGTGGTTCATCATTACATTGATCATAGTTCGAAAATCTTTTGAAGTTGTTTTTCTTTTTAATATTGTCATTGTATCCATTTCTCCTAGCTCTACTCATTTAACTCTGTATCAGTTCCCAGTTTCCTCTGAAATCGTCCATTTTGTCTTTTTTTATGGCACAAGAATATTCTTTTACATTATATACGATAATTTGTTTAGACATTCTCCAATGGTTAAGCATGCCTTTTGAAAAAAAGTCTTTTGATGCCTTTTGTTTATTATGTCAGTTATTTCTAATCTGAGTCTTCCCCCCACCACCAGGCTCTCCCTTATATCAGAGAAAAATAATTATTTAAAATCCACTGACAAAATTACTTGATTTGACACCCTAAGCTACAATCTCTAGTCCTTATTTCTCTACTGAGAATAATTATGTGTGTTTTGTCATCTGTATTCTGGGACTAAAATTGATTCTTGCATTTAGTCTCAGTTCAGCTGTGTTTTAATGTTTTCACTTACATTATTGTTCTCCAGTTCTGGTTTCTTTCTTCTATATAAATCCATACAATATCTTCCTCTGTTTCCCTGAATTCTTCATGTTCATCATTTATCACAGTACAATAATATTCATTGTATTCCTATACCATAATTTATTCAGCCGCTTCTCAAATGATAGACACTTACTTTGCTTCTAGTTTTTTGCTACCACAAAGTGCCTGCATATATATATGTATATATGTGTGTATTAAATATAAATGTATATATTTAGATATGTATATGTGTCCTTTCTGCCTTATCTTTATGGACTATATGCCTTTTTGATCTACTGGATCATTTGGTCAAAATATATGAACAGTTTAGTGAGTTTTCTCCCATAATTCCAAATTGTTTTCCAGATTGGGTTGGACCAATTAACCCTCTGTGGAGGTTTCTGATGCAGTCTTGACAGACCATCAAAGAGGAATAAAAAGCTCCCTCTTCAAAAGAAGCAAGAAAATTTTCTACAAGTATCAAATAATTATACCACTGGTTTTTAAAAAACCTCTTCTCATTATTTAAATATCATCTGAAAATTCTAAGAATTTGAGCACTCATACATCTTCCACTTACTAATTCAAAAGAGTATTTTCTTTTAAAAGAAGCATTTCGTTTTGCTTTTCAGGTGGACAAATAAGCTTCAATATACTTATTCATAATGAGATTATTTTTTTAAATATGATTGCTCCTTCATGTTCAAGGACATTTCAGAATTTATAAACAGAAATCATTTTTAAACACTCATAAGAAACGATCACAAAGTGACACAGCTTTTGTGTTTCTCACTGCCATTCCAAGTTGACATGTCCCCACCTACCACAGAAGAATTATTATACTGAGATAAAGGCCCAATTCTTCAGGTTTCTTGAATGGGAACCTTAGAAAATCTTGGCCTTCCTTAGCCTTTCAATAAAACAGAAACCAAAGGTCAAGGCAAAGAGATAACCCACTCTCATATTAATGAAGCAATCGTATGACGTATGATTTAGGTTGAAGTAACTATGAAGATCCCTTTAAGCATTGGAATTCTGTAAAGTGATACTGTTTATTACTTTTAGTTTCTCAGAAATCAGCTCTCACTCAAGTTTAAAAAAAAAAAAAAAGAGCAGTTATAACACTCTAGGCCCGTGAACTGGGCCTAGAATTAAACAGGAAAAGAATAGGCTGAGTTTTCTTTGAGAAACTACACTACACTTTTAATGAACCCAAGTTCCTGCCTAAAAACCAAGAGCCATCCCCTTTTAGAGTACAATTCCAGTGATAGTTTAGGGCTATAAGCCATAGAATATCCCATTCACCATAAAGTGGAAAATCACCTGAAGGACAAAGGAGGGGTGTGGTGTACCAAAATGTGGTAATATGATATCAGTGAGGAATTATACCTAAGATGAGGTATAGGAGATACTTTTGGGGGGAAAAAACATCTTACTGGAGAAAGTGGAGGACCAGTCATAGAGTGAGAGTGAGCAATAACAGATGGATAGTTCATATACTCATGTAATTAAGAGACTGAGAGGATGGCCCTCAAAACACTGGATAGAGACTTTTTGGACAAGAATGAGATGGCATGGAAGGTTGTAATCTGCACTCCTGGTGGGAACACTCCAATGAGTAAGAAAATAAAGCTTCCTCATATATCAAAATATGAAAAGGTTTTTAGTTTCTTAACTACTAGATCTCACTCAAGTGAAAGAAACCTTATGATAGCCTAATCTTTAATAAAAATTCTTCCGTTCTTCAAAACTAAAAACCAATTTTTTTTAGGTTTCCTTTTGGGAGAAGTAAGCATGTGAGCATGTATTTATGCTTAAGAGATTGCCAGAAGAGTTGGAAAGAGACAGGAAAGTAAGAGGAGACAGAGATAGAAAGAGATACAAATATATGCAATACCAAGAAACCTAATATTTCCAGAAGTTGAAGGAAAGTTCATGACCAACTTCTCTGCCATGGTGTGGCACCCAAAGGACCATGGGACCTTTCCATCTGACTTGCTGCTGAAACCTTCCACATATGTTATGCTCCCTACTAGAATGTTAGCTTCTGAGAGTAGAGACTTATCTATTTGTATCTCTAGCACTTAGCATAGTGCTCTGCATATAATATAGGTTTAATGAGCCCTCCAGTCATCCATTCATTTCCTCTTCTGTTGTCAGTGAGTTAGAGGAATATCGACCCTAAGCATGTGAAGACTTTCCTCAGTGGAACTGAGATAATAATGGTTCATTCCAATGGCTATGAAGGCAGCTGAAGCAATGTTCTGTGGAGAACCTGGAGTTTGGTCAGACATTAAAAACACTGGTCATCTACTTCATCCCAGGCCATCACCAGTTGTCTCCCCATTTGTCCTGCCACCAGACCTTAAAGACTCTGGAAAAGAGTGTGTGGCTGATGACTTTGCCCAACTCTGCTTCTCTTAAATCCAACTCACAGGCAAATCAAGACATCACCCTGTGATGTCATTGGTCTTGTTCCAAAATTAAGGATGAACAATAACATTTCCCCTCCCACTCTGTTAGATGGAGTGGAGGGAAATTTAGGAGTATACACTTATATCCTTCTTCCAGTTCCCCTCTCTTACAACTTATAAAAATGATGTTTTTCAAGCTGAATGAGGAACAGAGATGAGAAAGCTCATACTCCCCTAGGAATGGAAGGATGGGAAGAGGGCCCTTTGAGAAACAAGTGATCAAATGCCTGGAGCTGCTTTCAATTATTTGTTATTTATCTTGCATCCTATGTGTTTGCTATGAAGTCATATCTTTAATTCTTGATGGTCAGGGTGAGAATCAGTGAGAAAATCAGAGTTTAGGAGTAATAATTTTGAAACAGAAAATGAACCTGAAAAAGTTCAAGGAACATGAATGTGGCAGTGAGGTCTCACAAAATGAGGACTCATCTAGGATGATGTAATGAGATTTTCCTGAAGGGTCTCTAGGTGATTAGTGACAAGCTCTGTCAAGACTATGAAGGTCTTGAAAAGAAATGATGTTTTTCTCTGGGTAGGCATCCTTAGAAACCACATTCCCCATAAGCCCATGTGATGCTCCCATAGTATGAAGATGCCTTTCTAGCTAAACTAAACAAGGGTTAGTGAGAAGTGTTCTTATAGGGGGTGTGAAGTGGAGAATGGAAAAGATACAAGAGCACAGCTGTACGGGCAATGACCAAAAGGCAAGGTAAATAGAAGTGAGAAATGGAGCAGCAGATGAAGAGATTTCTGTTCAAATGTTCAAAGGTAGTTAGGTGGTACAGTGGAGAGAGAGCTATCCTGAAGTCTGGACAACTTGAGTTCAAACCTAGACTCAGACATTTACTAGCTATGTATCCTTGAGCAAGTCACTTGATTTCTGTTTCAGTTTCCTCAACGGGAAAGTGAGACTAATAATAGCTCCAACCTACCAAAGTTGTTGTAAAAACCAAATGAGATATATTAAAGTACTTAGCACAGTGCCTGGAATGTATTAGCTACTATATAAATGTCAGTTGTTTAGTTGTTTCGGCCATATTGACTCTTTGTGATCCCATTTGAGTCTTCTTGGCAAAGATACTGGACTAGTTTGGCATTTCCTTTTCCAATTCATTTCCCAGATGAGAAAACTGAGACAAACAGGACTAAGTGATGTGGCCAGGGTCACATGGCTAGTGTCTGAGATCAGATTCAAACTCAAGTCTTCCCGACACCAGGATCAGCACTCTATCCACTGCACCATCTATCTGCCCTATATAAATACTAGATATTATCATTATTATTATTAGGTTTGGAAAGCCAAGTACAGGGAGCAGACAAAAGCAATAACTATGCACAGTATCCCTAAGACAAACATGAGAGCAAATGTGGCATCTATGTTCATCCATAGTGAGTCCTAAGAAGGTCAGGGCTTTCAAGAGTTGCAGCAAAGTTCTCTACCACCTTTCCTGAGTAGCTCAGGTATGTCCCCTCCTGCCATACAGAAAATACGGTGGGAGTTTTACAGAGGATGTGCACTCATATACATATTCCTGTTCCCTAGTTTATAGCATTGTGCTGATAAGGCAGTCTGGGAGGAGAGACATTATTCCAGGACTATTGGCATGGGAAGAGGTCATTTTAAGAAATGAGTAGTGAAGTAAATTTTGATTTATTATTAAAAATAAAAGTTAAAATCATACTTTTGACATGAATGAGAGAATTTGGCTACTTTGATATCCTTATAGAATTTTAATAATTATAGCTTTATTGATATAGCACTTTGGGAGTAACAAAGTGCTACATATACATTTTCAAATCATTTGATTTATACAACTGTAATGTGGGAAATAAAAGTATTTTTATCACTATTTTACATATGAGGAAACTGAGGTTCAAAGAAATTAACTGCCCAAGGCCACATAGCAAATAAACAGTTGAGCTATTTTTAACCTAAATTTTCTGATTCTAAACCCAAAGAACACCACTATATTCCTAATCACTTAGTAAGTCCTAACTGCTTTCATCAACTATTCATAAGACTGTGTGGTATAACTGAAGGAAGTTATAGGATCCAGGTTCAAATCCTGCCTCATGATCTGTGGACTTCAGTTTGCTTATCTCCTAGCTGCTTTTGATGAGTTCCAATCCCCAAGCTGAGATGGACAATATCATTGGGTATTAAAAGATATAATAAGGAAAAAAGGAAAAAGAAAAAAGGATATAATAAGGAAAAAGACTTGTACAAAAAATATTTATAGCCATGCTTTTTGTGGTGGCAAAAAATTGGAAAATGAGGAGGTGTCTATCAATTGAGGAATGGCTGAATAAATTGTGGTATATGATGGTGATGGAATACTATTGTGCTGAAAGGAATAAAGAAATGGAGCAATTCCATGTGAACTGGAATGACCTCCAAGAATTGATGCAGAACGAAAAGAGCAGAACCAGGAGAATATTGTACACAGAGACTGATACATCATAGCACAATTGAATGTAATAAACTTTTCTACTAGCAGCAATGCAATGACCCAGGACAATCCAGAAAAACTTATGAGAAAGAAAGCTATCCATATCCAGAGAAAGAACTGTGGGGACAGAAATGCAGATGAAAAATATATGATCAATCATGTAGTTTGACATGGATATGATTAGGGTTCTGAAGTTAAAAGATCACCCAACTGCAAATATGAATAACATGGAGATGGGTTTTGAACAAAGATACATGTATAACCCAGTGGAACTGCTTATCAGCTTTGGGAGGGTGGAGAAAAGAGGAGTAGGAATCATGAATCATGGAACCATGGAAAATTTTTCTAAATAAAACAAGGGAAAAAATAAAAATAAAAGAGTTGGTGGATGGAGTTTTGGAGGTACTTCTATTGAACTTTCAATAGTGATCAACTATGGGAGATGCACTGTTCATGAACTTTCAATAATGATGGCAAATAGGAGATGCAACACAGGATTAGGGAGGAACAAATGACTCAATTTAAAAAGAAGATTACTGAGAACATTCTTAAAAGTTTTACTAAAGAAAGGGTTAGTGAATATCTAAGAAAGGAAATGAAAATCACAAAGAACTAGCCTAACTTCATTAATGTCATGATGTGTCAATTTGGGGCAACTAGGTGACACAGTAAATAGAGCTCCAGGCTTGGAGTCAGAAGGACTTGGATTCAAATTTGGTCTTAGATACTTCTTGGCCATTTTATGGGCAAGTTATTTAACTCTTTTCGCCTAGATCTTGCCCTGCTGTCTTACAGTTGTTACTAAGTGACAAAAGTAAGAGGTTTTTTTAAAAGACCATCACACATCAAACTACCTTAATTTCATTTTTTGATAGAGTTTCTAATTTTATACTATATATGGACTAGAGAATGTTATCAATCAGAACTTCTTAATGTTTTATAGTGTCATGGACCCTTTTGGTAGTCTAGGGAAGCTTAGGAACACCTTCTTAGAGGATTGTTTTTAATCTATTAAATAAAATGCATAGTATTGCAAAGGCAATCAACTATTTTAAAATATAGTTATGAAAATATTTTCTTTAAAAAAAAACAAGATCTTAGATCTCAGGTAAAGAATTCCATATAGAGAGATGTGGGTGATTTGGGTAATGATATCTATAGCAAGGGGAGGACATAACATTTACCTAGGTCAGTGATGGTGAATCTATGGCACAGGTACCAAAAAAGGCATGTAGAGCCCTCTCTGTGGGCACACCTGCAGTCATTTGCTAGAATTTGTTACTAGAAAGTCAGAAGGACTTGGGATGGAGCTGTTCTCCCACCCCTCCATGTACCTGAGGACATTAGTCACTTCCCCCCTCTGCCAAGCAGTCCAATGGGAGCACTTCCCCCCTTCCCTATCTGGGGTTCAGGGGGAATGGAGGGTGAGGTGGGTGGGATGGGGCACAGCCCTCAGTCTCTAAAAGGTTTGTAATCACTGACCTAGGTCTTAGCAAAGCAATCGATAGAATTTTCCATTTTATTCTTGTGGGAAAATTAGAAGAATTCAAAGTCCTTTATAATCCAGCCCTCTCCTTCCTTTCCAGCCTTCTTAAACCTTAACTTCCCTACACATATTCTCAAATCTAGTGGCCCTGGCCTTCTGTCAGTTTCATGAACAAGATATTCCATATCTTAGCTCCAAGCATTCTCTCTTGCTGTCCCCTATAACTGAAATGCTCTCCCTCCTCCACTCAGACTACTAACTTCCCTGGCTTCCTTTAAGTCCTGCCTAAAATCCCACCTCCTATAGGAAGCATTTCCCAACCCTTCTTAATTCCAATACCATCTTTCCGTTCATGATTTCCTATTTATCCTGTCTATAGTTTGCTTTGTATATATTTGTTTGCATGTTATCATCCCCCATACCTACATTTTAGCCCCATGCTTTCATTTTTACTGATGATTTGGGTAATGATATCTATGGCAAGCTTATCATAAATAACATAGTTAACTATACAGTTGGAAAAGGAAAAGCTAAAACATTGGGCATGGTTGAATAAAATGAAGTATAATAAGAATAATGCCATATTAGAATTCACAACTTCACAAATGGGGGAGGTGTAGCTAGATGGCAGGTTGTCTGAAAAACACATGGGGTTTTAGTGAACAATATGAGTCGACAGTGTGATGAGGCAGCCATGAAAACCAATGCAAATTTGGTATATATTAAGAGTATATATTAAGAGAGACAGTGTGCCCATGACTAGGGAGATGATTGGTCCTACCATACTCTGTCCTACAGAGACCATATCTGAAGCATTGTTTAAGTTCTAGGTGTCTTAACTTAGTGAAGGCCTTTACGTAAGCTGGAGAGTGTCCAGAAGCAGACAGCCAAGAAAGTAAAGGGTCTCACTTTCATGCCAAGGCAGGACTGGTTCAAAGAAATGGAGATATTTAGTCTTAAGAAGAGAAGAATTGAGTTCTGTCTTCAAGTAGTGTGGAAGAGAAATTAGATTAATTCCTTTTGTCCTCAGAGGGCAAGTCAGCCCTAGCTGCTGTGGGTGGAAACTGCAGAGACAAATCTGGGACTGACACAAGGAAAACTTACTAATGGTTGGAGATGTCCAAAAGTGGAATGAGCTGCCTTGGAAGGTAATATGTTCCCTATCATTTGGAGGTCTTTGAGGAAAGGCTAACTACTTGTTGAGTACATGGTAGAAGAGCTGCTTTTCCCAGCACAGGGTGGATGACCTTTCAAGTCCCTTTCAACATTTAGATGCTATTATTTAGTAATTCTAAAATGTAAATGAGGCTTTCAGGAATATTTCTGCATCTTCACCTTCAAAAACAATCACATTGTGACCCCAGAAAAGAGGGAAGAGAATGAAAACAGAAGAGAAATGTCTCTATACCCAACCCTGCCCCCTGCTTTCTTTAAACATGATCTCTATTTCATAATCAGACTTCTATCATTACCCAAAGACAGAAGGTCATGGAAAACAGGAAATGGCAAAATATAAGAGAAAAATCCCCAGATTACTATCAACAATTCATCCCTCAGTCAACATTTTGGTCAAAAAAGGGAAATTCCCTTACACACTCTAAACCAGCAAGGAGGCAGCCGAGTGCAAAATTACACACCACAATATGGAGGGTTAACTTGAGAAAATCCCTTTCAGATCATGTCAGAAATGGCCGTCTGATTCTTAAGACTAAACCAAACAAACTGAGTAGCTGTTCCTCTCCTCAGTTTTTGTGCTGGACTTTGATAATGATCCCCAAGGGATTCCATTTCCAGAGCTTTTGAAAGTCTAAGGCTCACATCCCAGGGAAGTTAATGCTTTAAAGTTTACTCAGCCCCTTGACACACAGGCTGTTGCTAAGCCAGATGTGCATTTTTTTCTTATGAATTTTCTTAACAGAATTGTCCTCTTACAGTTTCCCACACATTTGTCATAGGGTAGGTCCATCAAGTTTTAAATGGTTCTAAGCAGAAGTCCCAAGGGGTCACAGTTCTAAGCTATAGCTTGCTCAGGAAAGGAAAAAGTCTTTTCAGCATTGGAAAGAAATAAAATAAGCCATCATCAATAAATGGCATATGAAAGAATATCTGCTGGCCATTCAGAGTAACGATATTAAGTACCCTTGAGCTTTGATGGATAGTGGTCTTGAAGGAAATATTTGATCATTGGTAACCTGACAGAATTTCATTTCTACTGTTAGACAGACCTCCCCAAACAGTTATTACTCCCACACAGAGCCTTTAATTAGGATAGATCAAGTGGAACTTTTCCTCAGGACATCAAAATTTAGAAGGTATTGATAGTATTTGCACTCTTTAGGTGAACTTTTCCCAGATCTTGACTTGCCTTGATTTCCCCTTTACATGGGCGTAGCCTCCCTTTCAGGATCTTCCCAATGTCTCAATGTTACTGTCTCCCTGACCTGGGACCTTGTATCCCAAAGTCATACCCCCCTCTCCTACACTCAAGAGAATCTGTCTCAAAATATTTATTTGAGGGCTCTAGGAGCCAAAATCATTAGTTCTTCCCTGACATTCTTTGATCTGGGATTTAAAGCCCAGGAAGGGAGGGGAAAAACTCTTTGGGGAAGATGATTAAAAAAGCAAAGGTTTCAAGTATGTGAGCGTGTGTGTCTGTGTGTGTGTCTGTGTGTCTGTGTGTGTGTCTGTGTGTCTGTGTGTCTGTGTGTGTGTGTGTGTGTGTGTGAGAGAGAGAGAGAGAGAGAGAGAGAGAGAGAGAGAGAGTATGAGTGTGTATGTGAGTGTGCATGTGTTGCAGTGTGTAGGGTGAAAGATACGTTCCAAAAAAAGACATCTTTCCTCAAATAGATACCAGGCTTTGACATGTTTGTTGTTATTGTTGCTGGTGGTATTGTCTTCCCAAAGGAGAAAATGTTCTGGATCTAAGTTGTTACAAAATTCTATTCCTTAAGCTGGTATTATCATCTGAGGCATCAAGGTCCAGAAGTCACCTCATCCATGATCACAGATTCTACCTTCAAATGACCTTCAAATATCCTCCTTGGATAACCATCTAAATCAAACACTTCCCCAGGACCCTTATGCAAATGTAGCTTTCTTGCCTTTGTTCCATAATAAAATAGTATTTCTTATCCAAGAATCATAAAAATTATGAAATATTAAATTATAATTATGTACAAAATGATTTAAAATATTCTTCCCCCACAGTATGAGCAAGAAAGGCCCTCTCCTGCTAATTTATATTTTCCCTAGACATTAGAATGGGACACAAATATATTTTGCATATAAAACTAATAGTCTTGATAGTTTTCTTTCATCTGACAATATCAAAGTGCCTTCTACACTTGCACTGATGTATACCCCCTGAGATATCATCCCCATTATTCATGGGAGAATCTTGGGATACTAAGAATTTAAATAAATTCCTAAAACACATAGTCAAACAGAAAAGTTAGGAATGAGATCCAGTTTTGTATAGTATGACCAATCTTCAACTCAGCCCTTGCAAAAGAAACTTTCTCACTGCTTTCATCTATATCTCAACTAAAGTTATAACCATGAAGCCATGTAAATAATTATGCACCTCAGCAAAACGTGCTTTTTTTAAAAATGCAGATGAAACAGATTCTGACATGGGTCTTAAAGTAATAAATAAAGTAATAAAAAAAGAAGTTATGAAACAACTTCGATAGAAATAAACTGTTTGCCTTTGCTCTTGAAAATTTATAGTATTTTAAACAATTGTAAACATGTCAGTGGATACTGTTTCCATAGCAGCATAGCAACAGTTAAGTTTGCTTCCAAACATCTCCAAAAGGAAACTAAAAATAGCTTGTCTTCAATAAGAAAATGTGTGTACATATTCAGACAACAGTACACAGAATAATTAAAATGATATAGACATCAATCATTCACAAAAAAATGATTTGCAGATAGATTTTACAGATAAGTTGTAGAAAGATAGTAGGTACCAAGAATACAACACAGAAGGATAATAACAGAACCCTTTAGCACACAATGTAAATCCTAAACCCAGGGACACATACCATCCCCCAACTGTTTGCTTGCTACACACCTACAGTTCCCAAATAAAACCAAAGCTAAAATATATATGCTTTTCTCTTCTTAAGGTTATGGGATCATAGATTTGGAGTTAGACGAAATCTCAGAAGTCCTATCCTCTTCACTATTCTTCCTATCTTTCCTGATCCTTTCTTTTTCCTCCCTCCCTCCTCCTCTTCTCTACTCCTTTTCTTTCTTCCTCCCTCTCCCCCTCTTCCTCCCCTTCTCTCTTCCTCTCTCCCTCTTTTCTTCCTCCTATTTTCCTTCTTCTCTCTTTCTTCTTCTTTCCCTCCCCTTCTTCTTTTTCTTCTTTTTTCTCCTCCTCTTCCTTGTTCTTTTCCCCCTCCTCCTCATCCTTCCTCTTCTTTCTTTCTCTCCATCCTCCTCCTCCTTGCCATAACTGCTTCTGCTTTTCTTTCTTTTTTCTCAGGGTTCCATGATCTTCCCAAGTTTCCTGGCTGCCCTTACAGAATCTTTTCGGTGGTTTTCTTTCTTCCTTTTTTTTTTTTTTTTTGATCATGAGAGTTTAAAACTAAAAGTCAAACTTTCCATTTGAACTTACTTATGTTAAAACCCAGCAGTAGAAATAGTGATTCCAAAAGGAGATAGAATGTCACTATATTTTTAACTAATGTTATTAATATTTTTTATTTATATCCAAGGAATTAAAATATTTTCAAAATAGCAAGTAGCAAATATAATTTCTCTCTTTCAATTGACATGTATTTTTTATTTTAAAAAAAACTAAATAAAACTAATACAAATAAGTGGTATAAATATAAAACTAAAATAAATCTCTCCAGGTCTATGTGATAAAATAAAAATTCCATTGTAGCCATACAAAAGTTCTTTCACCTCTCTAGCCTCTATCACCTTGTAAATTCAAAGGACAAAATGTAGTTATGGGTATTGATGTGACCTATAGAGCCATTTATCAAAATGCTAAAGAAGGGGTTAAATTATGAATCCATATGGGAAACAATTTTCTATGATGACTATAATCCTGAGTGTCCTTTACTACATGGAAAATCTTGCCCACTAAGAAAAGACTGCAAGACCAGAGCAAATGAAATATCGATGTAACATGGGAAAGAACAGATAGGAAGAAATGCTATTCATATTCCATGAAATAGAATTAAGAAGAGTATCCACTGGGGAGAGCATGGGAATGAACATAAAGAAGCAGCTGGTTCTCTTCCAGGGGTCCCCAGAGGCATTTCTATGTCCTCAGGCAAATCATTTAAAGTCTTTGGGCCTCCAATTCCAAGTTTTTGAGTTGGTTTCTTCAAAGAAATGCTGAGAGACAATCACTTTCCTTAAATGAAGTTCTTGGAGATAGATACCAATATTTTTCAAATCTCCTTTTCTTCCATCGTTATCTATCACCATCATAATAGTTGGTTGTTTCAATGGCAATACTACTCTAACATAAATAGCTCAAATGGGAGAAAGCATGGTCTGTTTTTCCTTCCAGTTCAGCTCAAATCAGAAGCCAGTGTTGTTAAGGATTTCAAGGCTCTCCTCATCATATCAAAACAACTGGCTTGAAAGGTAAAAAATTCATTCAAATGATCAGGGACACAGACACAGAAGGACACACATACACACAAGCACATGTAGTTGAGTGAATTCACCTGTTTTCTTTCTATAAGTGCAAGTTTTCTTTGGGGGAGGAGGGTTGCTGGGGGAGATTGCTGAATTTTATCAAACACAATGTGACAAAATATAGCCATATATACCCAATCTCAGAAAAAGCTAAAGGCCAACACAAAATTCCTGCTCTGATATCCTAGCAAAGTCTGAGTCAGTTTTATTTCTCCTTTTGTAGGAGAAATGGAATTTTACTATAAAATTATATGAAATCATGTGTTCAATGAATGTTGGTATTTGAAAAGATGAGCACTTCCTAAAGATGAAATTGGAACTTTTACATATAAGAATATGTGCCAGTCATTTAAATAGAGCCAAATTATATTCAGTTTGGTAGTTACTGATGCTGACATTTATAGGAGTTATTTTTATTATGTGAATATGAATTCCTGAACTTAATAAGATATGAAATATTTCTACCTCATGTTATCTTACACAATTACCCCCTAGAGAATACACTGCCATAAGAAAACTTTGGTATAGATTCCTACATTTCAGCAAACTTCAGGAAGACATAGAATATTTATGTAAACAAAAAATACCCTTTCAGCAATGTTGGTTTTGCTCAACTTGAATTATATTGAATTGCAATCTATTTGGCTAATGTTGTCTTGCCCTTTGTAGCTACTTAATGAATATCTATTAAATTGAATTAGACCTAACAATTCTAGAGAGAAGCATTTTTAATCCACATTAATGCAATAGAAAGATCTTCATATTGAGAGTTTATGGAAAGACGTGGGCAAGAATTGATCAGAATGAATTCCCTTCTCCAGTTTCTATTCCCCATTCCCTTATGGAACTCCATTCTAGTGTTAACAAACTGCCACTCATAGTAGGCACTTCATTACTTTACTTCCACATTCCTTCCTTTTTCCAAAGATTACATCCCTGGTTACCTTCTTCAATGCTAAATGTACATTTTCTTAAGCCCATCAACACACTGGGCTCAAAGGCATGCTCATTGCTAATCACCACTCTGTCTAGATCCTTCCCACCTCCCCATCATTCAGCAACCTCTCCACCTTTGAGTCAGTTCATCCAGCATATTGAGACCCTGGTGACTCTTACCTATCAAGATTCTCCTTCCTCTTTCAAGGTGTTCAGTAACTGAATCAGAGCATTCCTCCCCTGCCCCGCCACCTTGCTTGGGGAGTTTGATACACATGTTGATATACTCTCAAACACCCTTCCTAATTCCGCAATCTCTTAAACACCTATGATCTTCACCTCCACCATAGCTCAGCCACACTCAGGGGATAGTCATAGGCTTGATTCATCATTACTCACAACTGTTCTACCTCCATGACCTTCCTATTTCTGAAATCCCTCTGTCTGATTACACCTTCGTATCCTTTTACAACTTCCTGTTCCCCACTCTTTTAAAACCTATTCTGTGTTCTCACTACAATCTCTAGTTGCTCCATGCCTGGCTGCTTTCTCCAGCCAAAACCCCAACCCCAAATCCCACTCTGAACACCACCCGAGGAAATCACATAATTGAAGTAACTGGGCCCACTGCATTTCTCTTATCTAATATCTGTTGGGCCCTCACTACTGCAGGATAATCCTTTTACTATTTCCTAACTGGTTCTTTATCACACTCTCTACAGTGTTCATTCCAAATTTTTTCTTCTCTCTTCAAATTACTGATATCACCTTCTTCTAGTACACCTATACCACCACCACCCCTTCCTCTTAGCAGAAGCTATTATCTCATAATTTACTAAAAAACAACAAAATAAAAAGCAAGCAAACAACCCAGAGGTCATCTTCTTCTCTCTAATTCTCCATTTCAAATCCCCCTCAACGTCATCACCATTTTTTCTATTTGCTCTAGATTCAAAAGAAATGATCCCTCTTTGTGACAAGGTCAACCTTTGAATCCCTGCTCCTCCCAGCTCCTCCAATCTGAACTTTGGCCTTCAGTGCTGAGCTCATAGCAGGTATTGAATAATGATTCCTTGGTCAATTGTTTTACTACAGATATAATTGTTTATGCCATTGTAAAACAGGTTTCTGAAGAGTATAGAGAAAGGGAGAGGAGAAAGAGGGAAAGGAAGAAGGGGGGAAATTGGCCATATTATTTAAGTTTTGAACTCTAAAAGTATATGTACATATATACAAATATACTTATGTAAATGTGTATATGTAAATATGTGAGTTTTTAGCTCAGTGATATATGCAACTTCTGATTACCAACAATTCTGCAACTAATAGTCTTTTTTGAAAAACTATTACCTTCTGTCTGAGAATCAATACTGTGTACTGGTTTCAAGGCAGAAGAGCAAAAAGAGCTAGGCAGTGGGGTTTGAGTGATTTGCCCAGGGCCACACAGCTAGGAAATGTCTGAGGCCACATTTGAACCTACGACCTCCTATTTCTTTAGCTGGCTCTCGATCCACTGAGTTACCTAGCTTCTCCTAACTTATAATCTTAAAGAATTGCCCCAAAAAGTAACTATATGGGTCAGTGGATAGAGAGGCAGGCCTATATATGGGAGGCCACAGGTTCAAATTTGACCTCAGATACTTCCTAGCTGTGTGACCCTAGGTGAATCATTTAACCCCAACTTCCTAGCCCTTACCACTCTTCTGCCTTGGAATCAATGCTTAGTATTGATTGGAAGACAGAAGGTAAGGCTTTAGGGGTTGGGTTGGTTTTGGTTTTTTTTAAAGAATTTCCCAGAGTATTGAATATGTGTCAGATGTCAGACTTGAAAACTCAGGTTTTTCTGACATTAAGGTGGTACTTTATCCACTGTTATATTACTTCTCAATTCTAAATATGCAAAAAAATTAGAAAAATCTTTTATAATTGTTTTCAACTCAAAGTCCTTGTTTACATAATCTTTATAGATATAGAGATGCTAGATATTTGCAAATGCATATATGCATATATCTAAACATACCTAAATATGAACAGATATATCTAGAACTGTCCTGTAAGGAAGCATACAAAATGTTCTCTTCCCCTTTCATATGCATGGGAAGACTTGGTGAGCCTACTTCTAGAAATACATTTGAAATGGCGGGATTCCGCCTCCAATTCAGAGTATAAAGAGTTATTTTTTGTCTATTTCCTATCAGCTGACTACAGGATGATGAAAAGACTTTAGGTGGCTGTTCATCCAGAACTGGATATGCCAACAAAATATTAATTAAAAAACACTTAGAGGTTTGCAAAGTGCTTTGCATGTGTGATCTCATTTTATCCTCACAAAAAAACCCAATGAGGTAGATACTATTATCATACAAATTTTCTAGAAGAGTAAACTGAGGCTGAGAGATTCAATGACTTGCCCACAGTGTCTGAGAGAGGATTTGAACCCAGGTCTTCCTGATTTCCAAGTCTATCATTTCCTCTCTCTCATTGGCAACTTTTGAGTGAAAATGAAATAATTGTATAAGCTCCTTGTAGGAGTCTTTCACCTACCTTATTGTCATGTTGCCTTTGACATATGGCAGCCCAAGTGGGGAGAATAGGCAGAGAGAGGAGAATCTGGACTTTTTCAGCAGTTTTGCCTTGCTCAGCCACAGAGGAAAAAGAGAGAGCTTTCATTTGTTTCTACCTTTTGAAATGTACTCAGTTCCAGCTCAGCAGCCAATTAAACAAAAAAAGGTTGTTTTTTTTAAATCTCCATCTATTCAGTCAACAGGAAACAGTCACAGAATACCTACCTTCCTGTGAATGTCCATTACACACCATCATACATTTCTGGAAGCAGATTCACCGCTTCCCCATGGAGATGTGCAGTAGGTAGATAGAGAATACTATGCATACTCTAAAGGCTGCCTCCCTTCTTCCCCACCCCCACCCCCCAACAATCCATTGATCATTCCTCTTGTTACACATCCATGGACCATGCTAGTTATGTAACTATGGGCAAGTCATTTAAACAGCAAGTCCTCTTCCTGTTCCTCTTACAAGACACCCCATCTTCCAACTCACTGGCTGTCTCCCAGGCATGAAATGTTCTCCGTCTTCATTTCTTCCTCCCAGTTTCCTTCACTTCCTTCAGATTTCAGCAAAATCCCAACTTCTTCGAAAAGCCCTATACAGTATCCCTTGAGGCTAGTGTCTTCCCTCAGACATTATCTCCAGTTGATCCTGTATATGTCTTGTTTACATATAATTGTTTATATATTGTCTGTAGGAAAAGATGTACAGGGAGGGAAAGAGAGGGGAAGAGAGCAAAGAGGACTAGAATAGGGGAGAGGATGAGAAAGAGGAAAGGAAAGGAGAGCAGAAGAAACAAGAGGAAGGGAAACATATGCAACTAGGAAATCCAGACTAAGGAGAGGCAAGATAAGTAAGTTTATTAAAGAGGTCACAAGACAATAATCCAGGGAAAGATCACCAAAGAAACATACACAATTGGGGGGGGGGAAGGGAAGGAAGGGCCAAGAGAAGGGAGGAGAGATGAGGGTGGGGGTTAAAAGAAGAGTAACAAGCACTAGGGAAACTCAGTCAGGACAGAGTTGCAGGTATGTGAAAAAGTAATGCTATGTAATGAAAATAAAATTCTGAACAGTAATTCCTAAGATATGAGACATGCATACTAGTATTCCTGAAAAAAGGATCAAAATGGATTACCAATCAATACCTATCATAGACCCAGCAGAATCAAACCAAAAGTCTGACTTTTTCATTCCCTCTCTCAATACAATAAACTTCAATGGTTCCCTATTATCTCTAGTATTAACTATAAGTCCTTCTGTTTGTCATTTAAAGCTGATCCTGTCTCTGCTTCTGACATTCCAGACTTCACCTCCATTCCTCAGCAGTCATCTCACTCTGAAACTTCCTTTAGTACCTGAAGTTTTCTCAATCAGAAACTTCCCAGGGGGCAGCTGAGTAGCTCAGTGGATTGAGAGCCAGGCCTAGAGACCGGAGGTCCTAGGTCCAAATCCGGCCTCAGACACTTCCCAGCTGTGTGACCCTGGGCAAGTCACTTAACCCCCATTGCCTATCCTTACCACTCTTCTACCTTGGAGCCAATATACAGTATTGACTCCAAGACGGAAGGTAAGGGTTTAAAAAAAAGAAAGAAAGAAAAAGAAACTTCCCAGTATATCTTGCCAATTCCTCTCCCCTGTTGGTGAGTTCTTCTAGAAGCTCCCATTTTGGGGAGTAGCCCAGGCTGGCCTCAGTTTCTTCATCTGTAGAATACGATGGAGAAGGAAATGGCAAATCACCCCAGCACCTCTGCCAAGAAAACCCCAAATGGAATCACAAAGTCAGACAGAACTGAAAATCAGCAATCCCTTTGTTGTGTTTATCTCACAGGTAGCTAAATAGCACAGTGGATAGAGTACCAGGTCTGAAGTTAATCTCCCAGGTAGTTAAATGGTGCAGTCGATAGAGTACTAGGTCTTGAGTCAGGAAAACTCATCTTCATAAGTTCAAGTCTGGCCTCAGATACTTATTAGCTATGTGACCCAAAAGGAGCTTAACTCAAGAAAAGAAAAAGGAAAGAAGAGTCTTTTGTTCTGTTGTTCACCAAGAAGGAAAAAGACTAGATGTGTTCAAAAGCCTCTGACCTTCTCTCTAACTGAAAAGAAAGAAGAGGTCATGAGGAAGAGCTCAGATGACCTGTGTCTTAAAGGCCTGTCTCTAACTTCCAATCAAAGCAGGTCATAGTCCAAAACAGCTAATCTTTTCCATTCTTTGCTCAGTCAGATCTGAAGGTCAATAGAGGTGTCCGTTTTAAATATTGGAGGTCCTACCCTCTTCCAAAAGGTCTACCTCTTGACACATTGAGACCTATCTATCCTAAATGTAGCCTAATAGAAAAAAGTGTAAACAAAAGTATTATGTCTCCTATTCCCAACAACAGGAAAGTTACTGAGTGTCAGCTTTTAATTACAGTCTTGCCAAGGATAGCTCAAAGGCAGGTTTCTAATAGAATGAAACAGAGCATTTAAATATCGATATATTTGTTTTAGAATTGTATATTTTTTTAAAGAATCTTTTTTAGAATTTTTTAAAAATGTATATGTTTTTATTGCCAGAAATTCCATTTTCCACCACATGTAGCCATTTATTTTTGTGATAACAGGTTGCAAGTGTTACAGTAAAGATTCAAAACCTCCATCACACAGTAACACCTTCAAGGACAGACCACAATGGAAGAAATTGTTATTTTTTCCCCAAGAATCTTCTTAGCCTATTAACTGCTACCCAATACAAATAAGGCAATGCAAAATGAGATATATTTTGTTGCAATGCATATTATAGGTGGAAAGATAAAAGAACTAAAATGTGCAAAAGAGAAAACAGGAGAGTCACATATTTGAATTCTGTCTCTGCTGCTTACTAGCTATGTATAGAAAGTTACTTATCTAAACTTCAATTTCTTAATCTATAACAGGGAAATAATAATGCCTGTAGAACCTATCTCACAGGGTGCTTTGTAAACCTTAAAGCTTTATATAAATGTCAGTTATTATTACTCATATCTAATCTACTTCTAGATCTTTTAATATTCCCTGGGTAATTAATACTTAACACAACACATGGGCTATCAGTCTCCTCTTCGCTGTATGACCCATTTCTTTTTCTGATGATACAAGCCCCTGAAGATATATTTTATGATGTTTTTTGCATGCAAGTTAGTAATGCACTATAGCTAACTCATATTCTCCATTCATTTCTCCACTGCCACCAAGGGTCAGACGAGATTTTGTCCTTCTGAGACAAAGTTCCATGATCCATAACTACAAATCAGGAAGAATACTGGTGTATAAAAGATGACCTTAATTTAGAAACAACTCCAAGACGCCACTTCACAACTATCAGATTGGCTAACATGATAGAAAAGGGAAAATGACAAATGCTGGAAGGGATGTGGGAAAATTGAAACACTAATGCACTATTGGTAAAGTTGTAAACTGGTCCAAACATTCTGGAGAACAATTTAGAACTATACCCAAAGGACTATAAAACTGTGTATACCCTTCAATCCAGCAATATCACTACAAGGCCTATATCCCAAATAAACAAATAAATAAATAAATAAAGAGAAAGGACCTATTTATTAAAAAATATTTATAGTAGTTCTTTTTGGAGTGGATGCGAACTGAAAATTGAGGGGATGTCCATCAATTGGGGAATGGCTGAACAAGTTGTGATATATGATTGTGACAGAATACTATTATGCCATCTATAAGAAATGATGAGCAGGATGGTTTCAGAAAAACCTGGTGTGGGAAATTAATATTGAATTGGGATATTTTTTGAAAAATAGTTCCCCATTTGACCCCCAAGAACAATTTTATTTTAAAACTAAAAAACAGGCCTTTCCCAGGCTATGAACCTAGGTTGTGTCCTCCCTTCTTTTGTCTAGAGATCTTTTGCAAGTAGAGTGAAAACCTTCTCTTTATTAATTTGTAAACAAGGACTTTTTGGGGTGATGGAATCAGTTCTAGCTACCATGTTGGAAAGCTTGCATTGTGCAGTCATACTGACAGCCATGGTAAGTTTCTTATCATCCTTGGGTCCTTGGGACACTCCTTTTCCTATGATAAGGTATTCCAGTCTCTGACTTCACTTCCTGTCAGAGATTTTCTGGGGAAGGACTGAGTGATGACATCAGAAGGTCTATAGAATGACCTGGAAGACAAGAAATTAACCTTTTGGAGGCTTGCATAGTTCTCCTG
This sequence comes from Gracilinanus agilis, assembly GCF_016433145.1. Taxonomy (NCBI): domain Eukaryota; kingdom Metazoa; phylum Chordata; class Mammalia; order Didelphimorphia; family Didelphidae; genus Gracilinanus; species Gracilinanus agilis. The sequence continues at coordinate 117,313,692 of NC_058131.1, read as the reverse complement.
TCTAGCTGTTTAGTTTACTTGCATTTAAGCCTTTCCTCTTCTCTGGCCTAGCCTGGCTGCCTGGCTACTTATGCTTCTGCCCTGCTCTGTTTGGTGGCTATGAGGGAGTCTATTGTTAGTTAGATTTTCTTGAGCAGCAGATTAATAAATTAGTATTTTAAAACTAAAAATACAGCCTCCAGAGAATTCCATTCATTACACTGAGAAGACTTATATGAACAGATGTAAAATGAAGTGAGCAGAATCAGAACATTATACATAATAATAGCAATCACATTATACAGAGTAATAGTACAATGATCAGCTATGAAAGACTTAAGTATTCTGCTCAATACATGGATATAAGATAATTCTAAAGAACCCTTGATGAAAAATGTTATCCAATTCCAGAGAATTGATCAACTCAATTCAGATTGAACCACACTTCTTTTACCTACTTTGTTTTTCTTGTTTCGTATGTGGGTGGGTAGGTGTTTTCTTTTTCAACGTGGCTAATATGGAAATATGTTTTGCAAGACTTCATATGTATAATCAAAATCATATTGCTTGCCTTCTCAAGGGATAGGGGAGGAGATGGAGTTGAAAAAATTTATGACTCTACATTTTAAAAGTATGAATGTTTAAATTTTTCATGTGTAATTGGGAAATATTTAATGAAATGAATAAAAATATATTTTAAAAAGAATAACAACATTGTAAAGACAAACCACTCTGAAAGACTTAAGAACTTTTATAAATTTAATGACTAACCAAGTTTCCCAAGTACTGATCATGATTTATGCTACTCATCTCCTAACAGAGAGATGATAGATTCAAGACACAGCATGAGATAAACATTTTTGGACATGAACACTTCAGGAATTTGTTTTGCATAACTGTTTAGAGTTATTATGATGCTTTACTTAATTGAAAAAAATTAAAAATAAGTAGAAAGCCCATTTGCAAAAATAAATGATAACTCACACAAAAAAATAAGAACATTGGTAACTTTGGAGAGAGGCAAGGAAATGACCTTTAGTGTTAAGGAGTAGTTTGTGATTGTTAAATGTACAGCCCAATTTCCCAGATGATAGTTTAATGTTAGCAGATCCAGAAAGTACTTCCACAGCCCAACATTATCTCTATCCAATGATTTTCAATATCTTTGACCATGCTATCTTAAAATAAAATTCTAAAAAAAAATAGTCAGCAAAGTAATCTAGTAACGTGATTGTATCAAAAGCCTCAAAAATTATATATTAAAAACATATTAAGATTATATGGATATATAACTATAACATTTAATTATGTTTAAGGTAATTGCATAAGATTTGAACATTCCTATAACTTTTCCATCAAAGAGAAGCAATGTAAAACCAAGCAATAAGAATTCTTGCTGTGAATGGAAAAAATTATTTTTATGTATGGGTAAAAAGGATTTCTTTCTTTTGCTCACAATTGACCTATGCCACAGAGGTGAAATTTCTCCAGAAACTTCATTTTAACACTTTTCTAGATCTGCACTCATAATTATGATCACATTTTAAAGAATTTTAAATGGTTTAAGTGAGAAATGTGGAAAGGATCTTGGTTTTTCCAGATCATATTAGAAGGTGTAGAGCTTCAAGATTGAAGTGCAACATTTCCTACCTTATGTGGAATTGGCATGATAGAAAGTATCATGTGCCATGTATCATGTATCATGAACTATATGATAGGAAGAGAAGAAGGGCTGATCAAGTGACATGGATGAGGGATGACAGGTGAGCAGCCAAAGTGTTTCATTGATATCCTCAAAATTTCCAGAATATTCAAGGAAGCCCTTCAATATACTCTATGGACACCTTGTGATGAATCTTTGGAAAGATTTTGTCAAGGCCTGCTGCAGAGGATGAGAAAGGATATATACACTGCAATTTTTATTCTTGGAATTGTTTCCTTGTGTGGCTCAGAAATTGAGCTCAAAAACTGTATTGAATGGGGATGGCTAGGTGGCTCAGTGGATTGAGAGCCAGATCCAGAGATGGGAGGTCTTGGGTTCAAATCTGGCCTCAGACACTTCCTAGCTGTGTGACCCTGGGCAAATCACTTAACCCCCATTGCCTAGCCCTTACCACTCTTCTGCCTTGGAACCAATACATTGTATTGATTCTAAGACAGAAGATGAGGGTTTTAAAAAAGCTGTATTGAACAATGGAAGCATTAATTCAATAAGTCTATAGTGGGATAAAACAGAAGGAAACCAACATTTATTTTCTTCCAGGCATTTTGATTAGTGCTTTACAAAGATTATCTCAGTTGATCCTCACAACCCTGGGACATAAGTGATATTATTATACCCAGTTTCCATTTTTAGAAATTGGGGCAGACAGAAGAGAGGTGACTTGCCCAGGCTCACCAAGCTACATTCAGAGGTCAGATTTGAATTCTGATCTTCCTGATTGCAGGACCAGCACTTTATTTATAGCACAGTGATGCTACCTAGCTGACTAGTCTATATAGTCATCTAAAATAACAACTTGAGAGGACAATAATTTTTTAAATATAAAGAGTTACATATAAATGCTGATATATTTGTTTTTAAAAATCTGTTTCATAGCTTTCTAGTCATCTCCTATGTCATACACAGTGCCATTTGTTGAGAAATATTCTTATTATAACCATTACTTTTAGAATACTTCCTAAGAGTCAGCTGAAATCCATGAACAAAGTGTTCTTTCAGCCTTGGGCAGAATCACAGCTGAATAACAGAGCAGATTAACCAATGTTATTATTACTTCTATGTCATCTTTAGAAACATTGTAAAATAATCAACATTCAACTACTTCTGTTTTCTTTCTTTCATGCCTCTTTTCCTCACACCCTCCTCCCTTATTGCCTTCTCTCTTCTAACTTCAACTTGTGCCAGGCCAACATTAAGATCTATATTGGAATAATAAAAGGACAAAAACACACAAACACTTTCAAAAATAAAAATCTGAAGTCATGGTACCTGAGCTCTGCTGAGGTTCTTTTCAGAACATTAAAGCCCTCTATAAATGCTAGTTCTCATTATTATAACTATTATTAGAGAACCAGGGCTTACATACAGTCTATTTAGTTTTCCACTGGTAGGCTATTTCCAAGTCAATGAGTCTGATAGGAGAAGGAAAGAGGCAAAAGTGATTACCAGCTGACTTCTACATGTGGTTATTTTCCTAACACCTTTTATAAGAAATACAGAATTAGGAAGAAATCTCCTAGTACTAATTCACATTTTTATATCACTTCAAGGCAATGATTCTCAAAATTTTTCTCCAGTTATAGAACTTTAAGTCATAGTGTTTTTAGTGACATGCTATCATGGTAATTTGAGGTTCAACTATGAATCCAGTTATAGTGAAATGGAATGGCCTGAAAATAATCTAAGATTTCATGCTTCTGTCATTTAATTCATGTCTTTTTATTAGTTAATTGACAAGTGTCCACATCCCTACTTTGATTTATTATTCATCCACACTTGTTGTGTTAACACATTCATGTTTTGCTTTTGTTCACGTATCTACCAGTATTTCAAAGAGAAAAACTATATAATTAAGGCCAGACTTTGATAGGTGGCCTTTTAATTTTTTGCTTCAAGTTTTGATAATAAAGTATACATTTGAATCCAAAGTTCTTAATTTATATGTGCAAAATGCTTAGTTCATGCTGAATATATATCTGACTATTCACAATCTTAATGGCAAGAAATATTCCTTCACTTAGAGAGAAATGTAAATGTATAAACTAAATTTTGAAAAATTCATCCTTAAAACAACAATAGTTACCCATGTAATATATGGCATCCCTTTAGAATCTTTGTTCTATTTGGGTTATCCCTATTCAAATTCTCTACTCCTAGTCCATATCTAATGATTCTGGGCCAGACCAAACTATACAGTTCATGAAATAAAAGCAAAAGGCATTTAAATATAAGTATACAAAGTAAATAATAAAGAGATTAGTGAAGTATTAAATATCCTCAGAGAATATTCTCAAATGACTGCCATCTCCAAATGTCTCCTACTAGTTGGCTACCAGGATTCCCAGTTGACTTCTCAATCTCCTTAACATAACCCAAAAGGAATGTATCAGTTCACTCACAGAAGAATATTAAAGACTATGCAATTCTGGCTTTTCTTAGTCATTTCCTATTTCATCTCAGGGCAACAACAGTCATGAAAGCACTGGTTTCCTGGCATAGAAACCTTTGGCCACAGTCTTGCCATCATCATCAAGGGCTGAAGAGGCTGTTGGCTCTCTGAATGTCCAGGCAATTTCTTGTTTTCCCTTTGGCTGTACCCGTATCTATCTTTTTCTTTTCTTTCTTTCTTTTTTTTTTTTGCACAGCTATGCCCACTTCCCTAGCCCACAAGACTCCCATCCTCTTCTCAAACTGGAAATACAGAAAATATTCCTACCCAACCAGCAAATGATGGGTAATATTATCATGCCTTGGAGCTTGCAGTCTTTTGGGAGCTGTCTAAAGAATTTCCCCCAGTCATAGAAGTTTTCTCTCAGCTCCAAGCATTGTGGGAATGTAGAGTTCATCCATAGCCACACACCCCTACACAAATGACTAGCGACAATATTTTCATTAGAAATAGTTATTCCTCTTGCCAGCTGATGATCACCCTTTTATCTCTCTAACTGTCAACTAACTTCCTCCCTGTTGTTGATCATCATTTGTTTTTGAAGAATGAGAGTGATGTCTTGACTTGCACATGAGTTGGAAACTTCCTCCCACCCCCATATAGCAACACCCCAACTTCTCTAGTAAGTCCTTTCTTTCAAAACCCTCTAAGAAAGAGGAGGGATGTATACTATAGGATGGCTGACCGAGGATACAGTGTGCCCTCATGGAACAGGGAAAAGCAAAAAGCTAATATTAAGGTTAATTCACAAATATGATTCTTTTGGCAACATGATCCTGCCCACTAAACTAAACAGAAGTAGAATTCTGCATGCATCATGCCAGGCACCCCCTTTGAGAGACTGTTCACCTTCCTAACATATCCACCCCGATTTTTGCCCTTTTTGTCATCAAAGGTCCTTGGGCTACTGAATCTTGTTCTTCTATCTCTATGTACAGCAAAATAGAGACTTGGAAACAAAAGGAAAAACTTTAGACTTTTATAAACTAAAATCTTTCTCCAACTAGGAGATGGACTTTTTATCCCCCAAACATCAATAGTTACACATGTAATATGGGCCCCAGGGATGGGAATGTAAACCTGCAAAGATTTTTAGAGGCCTAAGGGAAAATCTGTTTCCTTACCTCCACCATCAAATAGATTTATCCTTATGCATACCCAAAATCTTTGGAGAATTTTATATCCTATTTATGACTGAATATTTTGCTGGTTCCTTTGCTGTAAGACTTTACAGTGTTTAGCTGTTAATTTATTACTAGAGTATAATTTGCATAGTTAATTATGAAGGAATATTCTAAACACTGGTCTTGAAAAATAGTAGCAAGAAGACTTATGCTAGTACACAAGTCAGGGCCAGTATACTTATAGTTCCCTGTATGATTAAATCTGAGGTCCCAGGCAAAGTCCCTTAACCAAAAATATCTCTCTCATAGCTTGTCACAATGCAGAATCATTGCTTTATAATCACACATTGTAAGCTACTTACGATTTAGTGGTTTCTCCATGGATTTGTCTTTTTCACTCTGCCAGAAACATAGTTGGCTTCTCATTAATCCGCCAGCTGCCATTTGTTGGAATGGCTTGGCTGCCCATCTCACATCTGAGTCTAGATTCCAGATAAAGTTACTTATCTGTGTCTTTCTCATGCCAATTATGTTGCTCTAGTCAATAGAATTTTTTTTTCCTTTTTTTCAAAAGGGCAAACGATTTAATTGAACTTGATACATTTTAAGCATTTGTAATGTGCAAGGGACTACACTGAGAACACAAAGATAAAAAAAATGACACTGTTCTTGCCCTCAAGAAGCTTACATTCTACTAAGATCACTAACAATGATGTACATTATTTTAATTTCTGAAATTCATGGAATGGTCCACATTATCCAGTTTCCTATCTCCTCCTCAAGTCTACTAATATTGATTTCTACTTTCTTCTACAATATTAAACTAAAACAATTTTAATCTGTTGCTTCTACAAATACATATTCCCATGAAAACTAAATGAGTAAAAAAGAGAGGCTAATCAATTAAATTGCACTTTCAGATAGGTTTACCTTAATTTCTCTAAAAGATAAATTTAAGCTAACACTTATTTTCAGAAATAAGCCCCTTTTCTAAAGTCAGTTCTACATAATGGAAAGTAAAGGGTAAGATTTGTAATAATTTAGTCATTTTAATCTATGTAAGTAAGCAAATATGATATTCGAGACCCCTCAAATAATTACCCCTCATACGGGCATACTTTACAAATTACAGTATGTACTTCCTAGCTATGTGATCTTGGGAAGAACAAGAAGAACAATAAGGAGAAGGAGAAGAAAAAGGAAGAAAGAAGAAAGAAG
>NC_058131.1:117255941-117307090 GCF_016433145.1 Gracilinanus agilis | reverse complement strand
TGGCCAAATGCATCTAATCCTTGAAAAGATTTTTATTTTCTTTTAAAATTTTTATCGCTTCTCTACATGTTGTTTAGTCATTTGAGTGATATCTGATCCTTCATAACCCCATTTGGAGTTTTCTTGGCAAAGATACTGGATTAGGTTTGCCATTTCCTTCTTCAGCTCATTTTTCAGATGAGGAACTGAGGCTAGAAGGATTAAGCAACTTGTTCAGGGTCACACAGTCACTAATTGTCTAAGGCTGGATTTGAATTCAGGTTTTCTTGACTCCAGGTCCAGTGTTCTATCCATTGTGCCACCCAACTGGTACATTTATATAAATATATATATATATATATGTACATATATATATATAGTCATTTCATGTTTCATTTCTACATGATAATCCTTCAAATACTTGAAAATGGTTATCATGTCTCACATCTTTTTTCCAGGCTAAACAGTTTTAGCTCCTACAACAGATCTTGAAATGAATGAATTTAAGGTCCTTTATTATAGTGATTGCTCTGCTCTCAAAGTCCTTGAGGGCAAGGAGTATCTTTCTTTTTATTTGTGTATTTCTATCACCAGCATTTAGCACAATACCTGATAGGAAGTTGGTATGTATTTATTGCCTGACTTCTATATACTTTGGCTCAAAATATTTCATTCAAATATTTGAACATGGAGCCCAACATAGGTATAGTCCAGTGGTTCCCAAACTTTTTTGGCCTAACGCCCCCTTTCCAGAAAAAATATTACTTAGCGCCCCCTGTCACATACTAACACTGCCCCCTTACAGTTATTCACTGCCCCCAAATGCACCTGTAGCCATCACAGCCATCCTGGATCAATGCAGCATCCACCAGGGAGCAGTGGAGCCCACTTTGGGAATCACTGGTATAGTCCAATAAAGAGTTGCCCATTGGAGGCCCTATTTTTTTAATTTAATTTTTTTTATTTTGAATATTTTCCCATAGTTACATATTTCATGTTCTTTCCCTCTCCCCTAAACCCCCTACCCCACCTTAGCCGACGCACAATTCCACTGGGTTTTACATGTATCATTGATCAAGACCTAATTCCATATTATTGATAGTTGGACTAGAGTTATCATTCAGTGTCTACATCCCCAGTAATATCCCCATCAGCCCATGTGTTCAAGCAGTTGTTTTTCTTCTGTGTTTGGAGGCCCTATTTTTAAACCCACTTACTATTAAGAGAAGATAAATCAATAAAAGAAATACAGAGAAAGTCTAAACCAAAGTAAAGTTCTAAGATTTTCCCTAAGGCCAGTGCTTAAGCTAAATGGAATGAAAGGAGACCCTCTGTTCAACTTTTGAGTGGTGAAACTGCCCTAAGACACTATTTCACTTTAAGTGGCTTCCTAGGACCTGTTCATATGATAGCCACACCCCTGCTTCTGACTCAGAGGCAAATGAAAAGCATGAATACATGACATTCTTAGTTGTGTATTCATGGCCCTTTCATCCTATTTTTAAGCTTGAGGTTGTGCTTTGCATAGTAGGGTGTGTGAGGACACATCTGATGCTACAATAACGCACCTCCATGAGGTAAGCAGACTTCTTGGCAAGGGCAGTATCTCTCAGGTAGAACTAATAACTTTTAGAAAAAGTTATTAAAGCAACAAAATAAAGACAAGTTCATTTGTTGTTTACATGAACATATTTTGTTAAGCAATATAGCAAAATTTAAGTTTGAATGTTTATTTCTACCTGGAGTCTTGCCTCTTATGCTACCATGTTATGCTGTCCTAGTTGTTAGGCCAGGCGAATTTCCAAGATAAAAAGTTGTACTGGGTTGGGAGGTTTGACTAGCTCTCCCAAAGCAGGTCGAGATCAAAGTATTGTGATGCTCCAAACACGGCGTTTTACACAGAGTAGGTGCTTAATAAATGTCTATTTGAATTAATACCAAGTCATTAAGAAGATTTTTCTGAGTAATAGGTTATTTCCAGTCCCTCTCTCTGCCCTCAAGTAATGAATGAATGAATAATAAATGAATAAGCATTTAAGTGCTTATTATTTGTTAAGATCTGGGGAAATAAATAGAAAATCAAAACATTGTGCTCTCAAAGAGTTCACATTCTAACAGATGAGGTAATACAGATAGAAGGTTTTAGATGCAAATCAGATGGAAAGATCCCATGGTCCTTAGGATGCACTAGCAAAGCAAACTGTAATGCCTCTTCTTTAACGTCATTTTCATTGATAATAGCATATCTATTTCTGATTGTGTGAAGTGGAAGTTTAAGGGGACCTTGAAATATCAAGATATACCCTCTTAGCCACTTTTTCAAAATATGACTGGGGAGAACCATCAATTAGATGCAACGCTTTACTGAGAGAGAAAGAGAAATGTGGGACACTGCCTCAAGTCATTGACCTAAGACAGATACCCCCCCAAGATTTACAGAGAAATGTGGGTCAATGTCTCAAGTCATTGACCTAGGACAAATCCTCCCCCCACAAAGGTTTAGAGAGAAATCTCTTATTTATAGGAGTGCCTAAGGCAGTTTAAGTACACTTTCAGTTATCTAGCCTTGCACCTCTATCCTAAAATAATAAATATGAACTACAAGAATTTACTAAAACTCTTGCTCTTTGGCATAATGGCCGTAGGGGCTAGATTGAAAGTTGGGTGAGTAATGGGTGGAGGAGGGTATTGCCACTTGTAAGTCTCTTGGCTGTCATACCAGTTGATGCCAACTGGTCAGCAGCTGGTGATGGTGAGGAAGGTGGAACCCTCTCCATAGTGATAGCGCCCCTCATTAATGGCTGCCAAGCAAGCTAGAAATATAATCAGCAGTCTGTGGGAGCCTGCTATTTTTTCCCAAATGTCTTAGACTCAGAAACTTGGACTGTCTCCATTGGGGTCTAAAGGGAGGTAGTAGGTGGAAACAATGGTATTGGTTTGACATGTCTAGTACATGTTGCCTCATGTCTTTCTCTCAGGGTACCTTGTTACTTCAACCTGACTGGCATACCTGCCTTGTAAGTGGCAGCTGCAAAAGGGCAGGTTATCCCTTCCCCCTAATAAGATATAAGAAAAATACTCCCAGGGTATTCTTGCATAATCTGCTCTGATATCCTGGCTACACTGACTCCACCTTTCCCAGCTTAGAGTGTAAAAGAGATTGAGATTATTGGTTGGCAAGCATGCATCCCTCCCCCCAACACCTGTGCAAGAGCACTTGGAGGAGGCATTTGTTTAATTCCGCAGTTGCTGGGTACTACATTCTTGGTCTGTACTCTCTCTGCCCAAGTATGAATCAAACAACAAAGGGTAGTTGAGAATGTGACATAAGGAAGCCGGTTTATATTTTGCCATTTGCTGCTTACCAGTTAGTTACATTGGAGCTATTATTACAGACCTTTCTCTAAGAAAGGTCTAACATGGCAATAAAATTTTCTGACATTTCTTTAAGCAAGGTGAAAACAGAGAAGACAGAACATTCAACTAATTTTTTTTCATGAGTTTGTACCTGGGAGAGTTCCTGGATACCAGCTAGTCAGACTCAGAAGATTCAGTGAAAAAAATATTCATGACAACAGGCTGAAAAAAATCACACTGAACAGAATGAAAGCAAAAAGGAGACTTTAAGCAAAATCATATCTTGGTCTTATCTTTCTCTTTCTCCTCTTACTACATTAATTCTTTTAGGAGAGTAAACGTAAAGAAACAGTCTATATTTTGGATATGGATAGATCTTCTAGAATTCAAGAAATGCAAGTTCAGTCTTCCTAAATCCTGTGTGTACAAGGCATTGCCCCAGAAGAACAAAGATCATGTGCAGTTTTCAAGCTGATATTTCTGTGGGTTGATGACAGTATCTTTCTCTGAACATCAAGCTAGCTTTCAAGTACTTTATTATTTTCTGGCACTTGTTTTAGGATGATTGATATAACTTATGGAGTATGGAAATACCAAAGCTGCTCATATAAAAACAAAAATATGCAACTTAGAAGCTAAACATTTGCCTAAAACTCAATCTGGCATTTGGCACGTCCTCAGAAAGATTTGGGGATTCCTGATTTAGTGGTGCTATCTGTTTTGTCTCTCATAAGCAATCTTCAGACACAGAAAGACCTTCAGATCAATTTCCAATTTGGTAGTCTTGTTGTTTTCTGGCCCCACTCATTTTGCCATATGTCACATCAGATGGTGAATGTAGAATGTTTCCCTACTTTTTTTTGTATTTTAAACCCTTAACTTCTGTGTATTGACCCATAGGTGGAAGAGTGGTAAGGGTAGGCAATGGGGGTCAAGTGACTTGCCCAGGGTCACACAACCGGGAAGTGTCTGAGGCCGGATTTGAACCTAGGACCTCCCATCTCTAGGCCTGGCTCTCAATCCACTGAGCTACCCAGCTGCCCCTTCCCTACTTTTTAAAATCAAAAATTTACAAGTTGAAAAGACCTTAATGACCAGCAAACGGAACCCCCTCATTTTACAGTTAAGAAAACTGACACAGAGAAGGTAAATGACTTGCCTAGTATCACAGAACTAAAAAGTATCTGCAAAAGAATTGAACTATATAGGAAGAATAGAGAGACAACATAATAAGATAAAGAACAGGCCTTAGAGTCAGGAGGCTGGGGGTCAAGTTTTGTGCCTAACACAAACTAGTTGTGTGACTGTGGGCATCACTTAACTATTCAGTGCTCTGGGCAAATCTAAGAGATTGTCTAGACTTGTACCCCTACCACAAAATTAGAAGAATGGATTATAAGAAGGTTCTGTAGAAAAATTCTCACATAAAGCATATAAACATTTTTATTTTTTATATGGAATACAGTGAAATTTTCTACCTTCTTCAGATTATAAAACCTCTATATTTACATGAATGACAATCTTACCAAAAATCAACAAAGCAAAAAAAAAACCCTTCCCCTATATTGTCATATCAGTTTCATGTGTTCACACGCTTATTTTATCTATGATTATAGATATATTTTATTTAGCTAAGTATGTATATAAATATATAGAAATCCTATTTAGCTAAGTATTTCATACAAAATGTGACTAAGGTATTATTATACTATAAGAAATGCATATGAAGAATTCAAAGAAAGGTGTTGGTCAATAAACATTTATTAATTACCTACTATGAGCCAAGAACATGCTAAGTCCTGGTCATACCAAAAAAAGCAAAAGATAATAAGGGCCTTACAGTCTAATAGGAGAGACATTATGTACAAACAAGACACATAGAAGATAAACTGGAGATAGCGGACAGAAAGGAGACTTGTATGAACTAAAGCAGGATGAAATAAGCCAAACTAGGAAAACAGTGTCCACCATGATTATAGCAATGACAAAGGAAAAAACAATAAAACATAGCTGAATTTTGGGTAAGTATAAAGACCAAACTTGGGAGAAGAGATGAAAATAACACACATCCCTCCTATTATTAAAGAGACAATAAATTATGGGTATGAAATGATGCCTAGGTTGTGAGACATAGTTTGTCCCATGGCTTTTGCTGGGGGTAGTTTTTTTAGCCTTTATTACAAGGGAATCCTTGCTAGGAAAGTGAGGAGAGAAGAATGTGTCCAGAAACAAATATGAAGTTACAGCAAAAAGCAACAATCAAAGATTTTTTTAAAGGGTTTTGTTGTTGTTGTTGTTAGCCCAAGGACCACAGCAGTAAAGATATATCTTTACTGTGAAAAAGCAGCATGGTATAGTGGGAAGAGACAAAAGATAATTTAAAGAACTATAATATAAATTATGACAAGAGCTTAACCAGAGTTGGCATAGTCTGGTAGATAGAGTCAGAAAATCCTGAATTCAAGTCCCACCTCTGATACTCCCTGGCTCTGTGACCCAGGGTAAGTCACTTGATCTCACACTATCCCCAAGGCCAGTTGATCTCACAGTACCCCAATCAACTGTCTAAGACTTTAAGTTGCAGAACGGGTACTATTCTGAATTGAGAAGAAGGATTCCTCACCAGGAGCTCACTCCATTGATGAAATTAAAAACTCCATTAAAAAAAAATTAGTATAGGTCCAAATGGAGTGGTAGGAGAGGTTCAGAAAGGGAGAGATCACTTACGGGTAGAGAGAATAAAGAAAGGATCCATAGATGAAATGATATCTGAGTTGAGACTTGGAGAAAAGGAGGAATTATAAAAGGCAGAGAAATAGAAGACCATTCAAAGCATGGAAGACAGCACAAAGGCAAGAAGGATGGAATTTGCAGAATCTCATCAGAAAACAGATAATAAGCCACATTGGCTAGAACATAAAGTTGTAAAGGGGAAATAATATAATATCAGACTCGAAAAGTGGGCCTATAATATAGTACCATTATCCTATGAGATAAACCATTATAGATTTTTAAAGAAAAGCATGAGATGATCCATCTATATACTGATAGAGGCCCAAATGATGGACTGGAGATGAAAGAATTTAGAGAAAATATTACTATGGTTAAAGCCTTACTAGACTGGTAATAGATATTACTGAGGTAGAATCAATAGGAATTGGCACCTATATAGATATAATATGGTTGAGGGAGGAAAAAATCAATTATAACTTAAAGGTTTCAAGTTTAGGTGATGGGAGAACAGTGATACCACAGTAGAAATGAAACATTTGGGAAGAGGAGTAGGTTTGAGGGAGAGATCGAATTCAGTTTTGGAACTAATAAGTTTATGATTTCAGAATATTCAAGTGTAGATATCGTAAGTAGTTACAAATGATGAAATCAAATGTAGGGAAGATTTAAGGAATAACACTATAGATTTGGAAACCTTTTGAGTAGGGATGATCATTGAAGCTATGGAAGTAGATGAGGTAGTTTAAAGAAAGATAGGGAGAAAAGAAGATGACAGTACAGAGTTTTGAGGGATATCTGCTATTGATGGAATAGGAAGAAAAAGGATCCACAACTGAGAAAGAAAAGGGTCAATCAGAGAGATAAAAGAATTAATATAGTATAGATACAGATTCCAAAGAAAGATAGAGTATCAAGAAGAAAAAGGAATTAGCCTTGTTCTGCTTGGTTCCAATGGGCATTACCAGGGTGGGAACTGACAACATATGGAAATGTTTCCCAATAATCAAAAGCAATCCAAAAGTAGCTGCCTTGATAGGTTCTGGATTCTATCCCACTAGAGATTTTCAAGAACACTTGTTTTTCACCTTATAAAGGAGATTCTGATTCAGGAATGGGTAAAAATAGATGATCCTGACATCTCAGCTTTGAGGTTTTGTGACCTGTACAACTACAGAAGTATCAAATAGTTATGTGAATTTGTAGAATAGAAAGAATGGTGCACTATGTTAAGGGTTAAAATTTTGGGGTAGGAGTTTGATAAAATTGCGGAGAGCAGTTTGGTAAACCAGGAACACTAACCACATGCAAAACAATTTGATAGACACTGCAATATGGTAGTCTTTACCCTCGAATACAGTAAAATTATAGAGAAGGTTGAAATCTTAAAGGTCACAAAATTCCAAAGTTAGGGAAGACTGCAGAGGTTATGCCTTATAGGTAGGGAACACAGAATAGTTTACCTGGCAGATCTATGGAGATGGGAAGGATTTATGATCAAACAAGAGATAGAGAGTATTATAAGATGTAAAATGAATAATTTTGATTACATTAAATTAAAAAGATTTTGTACAAACAAAACAAAACTAACCAAGTACAAAGTAAGAAAAAAATTTTAAAATAAATGTCTCTGGGGGCAGCTGGGTAGCTCAGTGGATTGAGAGCCAGGCCTAGAGATGGGAGATCCTAGGTTCAAATCCGGCCTTAGACACTTCCCAGCTGTGTGAGCCTGGGCAAGTCACTTGACCCCCATTGCCTACTCTTACCACTCTTCCACCTATAAGTCAATACACAGAAGTTAAGGGTTTAAAATTAAAAAAAAAAAATAATAAATAAATAAATAAAAATGTCTCTGATAAAGGTCTAATTTCTCAAATTTATAAAGGACTAAGTCAAACTTGTAAGAATACAAGCCATTCCCCAACTGACAAATGGTCAAAGGATATGAACAAGCAATTTTCAGATGAAGAAACCAAAGCTATAAATAATCATATAAAAAAATGTTCAAATCACTCTTGATTAGAGAAATGCAAATTAAAACAACGCTGAAGTACCACCTCACACCTATCAGATTGGCCAATATGGTAGTAAAGGAAAGTGGTAAATGTTGGAGAGGATGTGGCAAAATTGGGACACTAATGCATTGTTGGTGGAGTTGTGAACTGATCCAACCATTCTGGAGGGTAATTTGGAACTACACCCAAAGGGCTATAAAACTGTGCATTCCTTTCAATCTGGTAATGCCACTATTGGGTCTGTATCCCCAGAAGATAATAAAAAATGGGAAAGGACATACTTGTACAAAAAATATTTATAGCAGCTCTTTTTGTGGTGGCAAAGAATTGGAAATTGAGGGGATATCCATCAGATGGAGAATGGCTGAACAAATTATGATCCATGTTGGTCATGGAATACTATTGTGTTATAAGAAATGATAAGCAAGGGGGCAGCTGGGTAGCTCAGTGGATTGAGAGCCAGGCCTAGAGACGGGAGGTCCTAGGTTCGAATCTGGCCTCAGACACTTCCTAGCTGTGTGACCCTGGGCAAGTCACTTGACCCCCATTGCCTACCCTTACCACTCTTCGGCCTTGGAGCCAATACACAGTATTGATGCCAGGACAGAAGGTAAGGGTTTAAAAAAATAAAAGAAAGATTTAAAAAAAAAAAAGAAATGATAAGCGAGATGATTTCAGGAAAAGCTGGAAAAATGTGTGAGAACTAATGCAGAGCTAATTAAGTAGACCTGGGAGAACACTGTACACAATAACAGCAATATCAGATGATGATTATCTTTGAAATCTGGCTACTCTCAGCAATAAAATGGTCTAGAACAGTACTGAAAGGCTTATGACAGGGAATGTTATCCACCTCCAGAGAAAGAATTATTGGAGTCTTCTTTCACATTAGGGTATTTTTGGTTTTATTTGGGGGTTTTGGTTATGTATGACTTTGCTCTTACAACAATGATCAATATGGAAGTGTATTTTGCATGACTATTAAAAAATGAAAAAAATAAAGTATGGGTAGTCAGTCAACAAACATTTTTTTAATACTTACCTTCTGTCTTTGAGTCAATACTAAATATCAATTCAAAGACAAAAGAAAGGCAAGAGTTAGATAATTGGAGTTAAGTGACTTGCCCAGGATCACCAAATTAGGAAAAGTCTGGGCCACTTAGCTGCCCCTACCCACTAGTATTATCATGTGACTAGATATGATTCACCTAAAGAATATCCAATGATAATATAATCTTGCAAGTATAGGATTTAAATTAATGTCCAACACTCCAAGAATTATATTTTATAAAGTTTATTAATAATCACTCCAAGTAAAAGAATTAAAAGGTAATTATCTAACAAAATATAAGGCCATGTGAATAGATTCTCCTGCTACTCACCTCACACCACCGATCAGATCAAGACCCAGAGAGGTGGGGCGACACACAATTTACAACCTCCCTGCGTCAGCACATAACATGAGAAGGAGAGTGGGGTGCTGGGAATCATAGTTTTTAGGGTAACTGATTCTAATTACACAATCCCCCTGTGATTCCCATGGAAAACTGAGCATGTAGAAATCTCCCAGATTTACATGCCTAGTTTCCCTATGGAATCAGTACACATAACCAATTTACATCTCTAAACATCTTCAACTAGAGGTACATACAATATTGTAGTTTCTAAGGGGAAATTACAATAATTTGGGGATAAGAGGGAAATAAAAGAGAACAAAACCAATGATTGCTAGGAGCATTGACAAAAAGCCAATTAGGGGACAGTCCCCTTTGGTATAAAAAAGTACATCCAAAATAAATGCGTTCAACCTCCCTCAGTTCAATCTCACTACATCCCAAAGTTCACTCTGGATCTTTTGGTGCATTGTGTGGTTTCTGCAGGCTTCTTTATGGCACCTTCTCCAAAACGTTCACTTTCTTGATTCAGGGAGGTACAATTTTCATATCTTAAAATTACTCTTGAACCAGAAAAATTTTTATAAAACTAGAATTTTATGACAATTATACAATCCCTCCTGTTTTCCTTTGGGACTATGATATTCTCTATAATCCTTAATCTAGTTATTTTCACCATAGTAAAGCAAACTTCTTATCTCTTGAAAGAGAGGTGTAGAATGAGACATACATTTCAGATATGGCCAAAATGTGGATTTGTTTTACATTGAGGGGAGGAAAAGGGGTGAGTAATAGTGATGTCAAAAAAAGGGAAAGAAACAAGTATTATCGATGAAGCACTTAAAGAAAATGCACAGAAGAGATCAGAAAATTCAAAGGACAATACAGACAGCTAATATACCTTTGGAACTAGTGTCAAATTGTATAATTTTTTTTACATGTTGATACAAGTTTTAATATTCATTTTCTGACTTTTTCAATCAATGTTCCTTCTCTTACACACCTCCCTCATCCCCAAGAAGGCAGGTAATATAATATAGGTTGTATTTATATTATATAATAAAATATATATTTCCATGTTCATCATATTGTGAAAGCAGACACATATGGCTTGCACTAGAGAAAAATTCATGGAGGAAATAAAGTGGAGAATGGTATGCTTCATTCTGCATTCAGACTCTGTCTATTCCTTCTATGGCAATGATATCATTTTTCATCACAAGTCCCTTGGAGTTGTTCTGGATCCCTGCCCTGTTGATAGTTAAGTCATTCACAATTGATCATCATACAGTATTATTGTTACTGTATACAACATTCTGGATTGTATACTTTTTTCAAAAGCCAAGCTCTATATAATAGATTCATAGTTTCAAATACAATACTCTCATTTGTTCTTCTTTGTATATGAAAATATTCATGTTTATGTTAATAAAAATCAGAATTATCAAACAATTAATTTTAATATAATACATGTACTACATGACATAGGGTGTTATACACAGTAATAGTGGTAACTAATAGTGATAAAGTACAATAATTAGCTGTGAATGAATTATTATCAGCAGTGTAAGGTACCCAAGGGGCTCAAGATGAAAAGGGCTATCTGCTGCCAAGGCAGGAACTGACAGTCTGAATGCAGATTGAAGCATTCCATGCTTCACTTTATTTCCTCCATGAATTTTCTCTAGTATAAATGATATGTGTTTTCTATGAAAGAACATGGAACTACGTATTATGTGATAACATATATATAGCATATATTATGTTACCTGCCATCTTGGGGGAGAGGAAAGGATGGGAAGGAGGGAACATGAGTCACAAAATGGCAGAAAATGATTGTTAAAAATTGTTTCAACATTTAAAAAATTAAAAATAGAATTAAAAAGTTAAAGAATTAAAAAATAGAAAAGGAAGTATCTGTTCTCAGGAAAGTCACATTCCAATGGAGAAGTTAAATAAATAAAAATTCATATTCCAATGGGAAGGCTAAATAAATAGGTTTTAAATACAAGTCATATAGAATGCCTTATAGACCTTAGGATATAACAGCAAAATAGATGGTAATCCTTCTCCTTTAAAGTTACTTCCATTAATAAAACTATATCTATTTCTGATGTGAAACACAATGCCAAGGAGACTGATGACAATAACTTTCTTTTCCAAAGATAATGATATCACTCATCTTGTTGTAAAGATTAAATAAGGCAATATGTACGAAGTGCTTTACAAAACTTAAAGCACTATATAAATATTAGCTATTAGCCACACCAAGAAATTGTTATCTTTGTTTTCCTTCTAAAGAGAAAGTTAAAAACTTCTAAAGGTTGCTCTTTCTCACTAAACATGAAACTTAGATATTCCCTGGATATGCTATCATCAGCTGCCATATTTTTTGTATTTGACAGCCCTAATGCTATGCAAACAGGCAGGCTCTTGTTTATTATTCCTTTTATTCCTTCTAAAGACAGGCAAGTGGTTTTGTTTTCATGTAGAATCAATACTATAATGAACTAATTATATTTCAACTAACTTTGCTTGGCTCTACTAGATCTAACTGATACAAGCTATTATCTCCTTTATAGCGTTGGTCAGCCTGGAAAGGCCAACACAAAAGCATTTTAAAGTATTTTATAAAGTTCTCAGGCAAGAAAAAAGGGTTGTGAAATTCTGTCACTGTTCAGTCAGATTACTCTTGTAACAGACTGTACCATACAAGGGTTCAGCATTAGCTGGGAATTCACTTTTTACTCCTTTCCAAAATATGAAATACTTGACTTGGATCCTTCAGTTTATAACTGCAAACAAAACATGGTCCGTACTTTATTTGCTTTCCTGGGTACTCTAAAAAAATCTCTGTGAATTAGAAAATACATTTTTGGGAAAATGAACCTACAATATTGGCTAAGTCTTTCCACATTGTACCAAAGAAAATGGTAAGAAAAGACATAACATATGCTAAAAATACCCACTGTGTATGCAGAATGGATTTTATTGATTTGCTTAATTTGTATAAATGCTGATTACACACATTTTCAGCATCTAATGATGTGTTCAATTCATATAGTCCCCCAATGAGCAATATTCGTGTGTTTGATGAGTCTTTATTTGAACTCTTAAGCATCTTCAAAATAACATTTATATATTCAGTTATAATCATTTTATTATTATAAATACATTTTATGTGTGCAGTTCCCCTGGTTCTGCTACGCCCCTTTAAACTGCTTCTTCTTTGTCTCCTTTGCTGATTTCTCTTCCTCTTTCCACTTCCTTAATATAGGTATTTACGAAAGTTCTGTCCCCAGTCCTTTTCTCTTCTCTTTTTTCTTTCCCCACAGTAATTTCATACACTCATGAAGATTAGCTGATGTCTCCAAGGAGATGATTCCCAAACTCTCTGTCCTGAGTTTCAGGCCTTTAGGTCAAATTCCCTAATGGGCATGTCCATCCGACTGTCATACTGGAAAATAAAATTAAATATGTTCAAAACTATGTTTAAAACAATACTTCTCCCCCTCCAAAATTGTGCTTTTCCTCCTGATTTCCCTTTTTCTAATCCAGAAACCACTATTCACCTGGTCAACTAAGCTAAAAACCCGTATGTTATCTTCATTTCCTCCCTTTCCTTTATTCTCACATCCAATTAGCTATCAATTCTACCTCTGCAGTATCTGTTGAATCTTTTTCCTACTTACCATTTTCATTGCTTTCATCCTATTCTAGGCCCTCAGGGCTTCTCACATAGACTATTACAGAAACCTCCTAACTTCGTTTTCCTGTTTTTAATTCCATTCTCTTTCTATTCATCCTTCACTGCCAGGCTAATCTTCCTTAAATACAGATCTAATCATGTAACTAACTGCTCCAGATGCTTCAACAGTCCCACAAAATAAAGTTCTAGGTCCTTAGTTTACCATTCAAGGCACTCCACAATTTTGAACCCACCTACCCTTATCTCTTTTATGTGTCTCACAAAAGGGTTTTATGATTCAAACAAAAAAATATTTTCACCATCAGAAATGCTTCACATTTCTCCCTTACTCACTGCTGCTGCTTATACCATTCCCAATGACTAAAATGCTCTCCCACCTTATTTATTCTCTATTGAAATCCTATCCATCTTTTAAGATGAAGCTCAAATACTAGCTTGCTAGGGGGAGGGGCATTGCAAGCTTCTTCTTAAAGTCTTTTCTGATCCTCCCAAGTGAGAAGTAAATATTTACTTCCTTAAAGAGTGTTCCAGGGACAGAAGAGAGCCTGTGGGAAAGAATGGAAGTAAAAGATAGAATGTCATGTGCAGAGAATATCAAGTCTGCTATTGGGCTAGGACATAGACTATGATGGGGTCTAATATGTCTTCAGACTAGAAAAACAGGAAGGTGCCAGATCAGGAAGGACCTTAAATGACAAATAGAGAAGTTTATATTTTATACTAGAGACAAAAAAGAACCACTGAAGCTTCTTGAGCTAAAGATTGGCATGTCCATACCTCAATGGTGTGGAGGTAGCCCTGGATTCTCAAAGGACATGTTGGAGTACTGCAAGTTCTGGCAGGTCCTAATAAGCTGTAAAGGCTTTGGATAGAGACTAAGCAACAGGCTATATGTCTGTCATCAGAAGATCATCACAGCTAAGTTCAAAGAAACTCATTTTACTAGATGATTACTCATTAAATGATGAATTTGGGGGCCCTTAGCAACTCATTAAGATAATCTACTAAGGTAGTGGCTGAGGGAGAAACTATATTTGTGAGATCATGACTCTTTTGAAGAATTATAAATAATATTCATATATATTAAATAATACATTTAATATATACATAAATATATAACATATAAAGAGAAATACACACACACAGATAGAAATGCCCATTCCTATATTTTTACATAAAATATGTTTTATATAAAAATATATTTATTTAAAGCTAATCTCACAATTTTCTCTTTGAGCCTTGGACTTTTTCCTGCACTAAACATTACAGAGGTGCTTTGCTTCAAAAGGAAAAAATATATGGCCTTATCTAGCTTTTCTAGACATTTAGATATTGTCTCAGAAGGCAATTATTTAAGGGCACAGAATGCTACATATGGCAAGCATGTGTTTAGAGATTAATATGGAAGGCAAGGGTGAAAGTAGAAGAATGAAAAGGCTCCAATGCATGTCTCTTGCTTCTAATGATTTCTAATGAGAGGGAATTCAAGACTACATAATATCTAGCAAGCTGCTACCTCTTGGGGAACAGCTTAAGTTTCAGGTAAAGATAAGAGAAATTAGTCTTTGACTAACTACTTACAGAAAGCTATTAGCTGGAGTTTCTTTGGTTCTTGGTGTTCCAGCAAAGGAGGAAAAGTAGTGTTTCTAAGGAGGTCAGAGAGTTCACTTTGAACAAGTTTTTCAAGTTCCAAGTAGTAAAATTATTTCTTTCCAATTGCTAACTGGTCCTAACCTTCCCTCCACTTTTCCTCCATCAATCTTACCAAGTATTATATATCTGCTGTCTTGATTAGAATTTACTTCAAAAAGGTCCCCTCTCACACCAAGATTTACCTAGAATGAGAAAGCTTTTTAAGGACTGGCTTAATTTCTTTACAAATTCTAATCTGCCCACAATTTTGGTTGGGGATAAAAGGAATGCCAATCCATAAATAGTTACACATTAACAAGTACACTGCATTGTTGAAGATGATGGCCTCTGCCAGCCGTGTTCTCACACTTCATGGGAAGAAACTGACTAAAGGAGGGTGTTTTACACTGCAACACCCACTTTCACCAGTCCATCATCTTGTATTCTGATGACACATACATTGAGAAAGTTGGTAGTAGTTGCCATATGGTGTGGAGGCAGAAGGGTGGGTGTATAGAAGGGAATGGGAAGAATACACAGTAAAAGGAAGGCAAAGAAAGTGGGAGGTAAGGAGAGTAAGGAATCAGAGGAGGTGGAAAAATATGAGAAGGCAAGAGATTTTTTTTCTTTTTAAAGCTGAAAAAGAACTAAGAAGTTTGGAAGGAGGGAAAGACTAAGACAACAGTAGTAGATGGTAAGCAAACAGATGGGAAAACCTGAAGAAAAGTGTATAGAAAGGTGTAGAATGATTCTAGTCCTAGTTCTGTTCATATGGCTTCTTCCTTCATCTTGGTCCAGATAAGGATTTTAAATGTCTTCTATTATATTCAAAAGCATTTTAACCAATCAATCAACCAATATTTATTAAGCACTTACTATGTGCCAGGCAGTATGCTAAGTGTTTGGGGATACACAAAGAGGCAAAAGACAGTCCTTGTTCTCAAGTAGCTCATAATCTAATGGGGGAGACAATAAATAAACATATATGTACAAACAATATTTATAAGATTAATAGGAAATAATTAATGGAGGGAAGGCATCAGAATTAAGATGAGTTAGGAAAAGTTTCCTATAGAACATAGGATTTTAATTAGAAAGTCAATAGCAAAGATGAGGAAGGAAAGCATTCCAGGCAAAGGAAATAGCCAAAGAAAATGCCCAGAGCCAAGAGGAGTATCTTGGTGGAATATCTGGGAAACTGGATCAAAGAGTATGTGGAATGGAGTAGGCATAAAAAGTCTAGAACAGTATGAAGGGGTTAGGTTATAAAAGATTTTAAACACCAAGCAGATGATTTGCTCCTAAAATCAGTAGGGAGCCACTGGAGTTTACTGAGTAGGGGTGCAGGGTGTGTGACAGGGTCAGATCTGTGCTTTAGGGAAATCACTTTGGTGATTAAATGGAGATTATATTAGAGTGAAGGGAGACTTGAGGCAGGCAGACCCTCCAGCAGGCTATTGTACTCATCAAAGCATGAAGTGATGAGAGCCTGCACCAGAGTGGTAGCAGTATCATCAGAAGAGAGAGTGGCATATTTGAGAGATGCTGCAAAGGTCAAATTGATAGTCCCTGGCAATAGCCTAGATGTGAGGGCTGAGAGATAGTGAGGAGTTGAGGATAATACCTGGGCTGCAGCCCTGAGCAACAGGGACGATGGTGTTGCTCTCTACCTAATGAAGAGGGTGGGAAGAGAGACGGTTTAAGGGAAAAGATGAGTTCAGTTTTAGTCATGCTGAGTTTAAGATGTCTAATGGGCATCCAGTTCAAAACATATAGAAGGAGAGGAAAGGAGGGAAGGGAAAGAGAGGGGAGAGAATTTTGTGGGATACCTACAGTTAGAGAGTATGATCTGGGTGAGGATCCATCAAAGAATGAGAAGGAGCAACCTGATAGGTAGGAGAACCTGGAGAAAGTGATGTTCTGAAAACCCAAAGCAGAGAGTTTCAAGGAGAAGAGGATAATCAACAATGTTAAAGGCTGCAGAGAGATTGAGAAGAATGAGGATTTAGAAGAGGCCATTTGATTTGGCAATTAATTAGTAATTATATTTTATTGTTAATTTATATATATACATACATATGTATATATAGGGATCTAATGCTTAATTGTTGATGAAGCAGGCTTTGCTTTTACCTGCCAGAAATTAGAAAATAAAGTTTCTCAAAAGTTATTTTTAAAAAATATTTAATAATTAATAATTACTATATGTATTCTTTATTTAGTCTTTGTTAGTTTGATTTCTTTTGCAAACTAGCATCAGTCAGCTATAAATATTGACCTGCAAGACAACAACACCATTATAAAGCTTGTTCTTGAGTTGAGAAATAAAATTTTTTTTATGCAACTGAACAATGACTAATAATCTAATTACAGATCACCATGTTCAACTGTGGAATGATTATCAATTTAAGTATGTGCTACACAACAGGAGGGATGTGGTAATTTTTGTACATAATTCCAAAATAGAGGTGTGAAATTTTATTTCTTCATGTGAGTTTTTTTATTATGTTTAAAATTATAATTGCTAAGATGGAATATAAATTAGATAAAAGACCATACTCACTTCTATTTTTTTTTTATTTCAAGCCATTTTTCCTGTTTCCTCTTGTTGCTAACAATCTTCCCTCATGGACCTCACACAGTACTGTTTTATAACTCCATCAAGCATTCATCATGTAATATTGTGTATTATACTCATTTGCATTTGTGTCTCACTCCACTTCTAGCTTCATCAGGGTAGGGAACCACAGATTTTCCATCTTCATGATTTCCCCTCAGAGGCTAACACTGTTCTTGGCCCCTAAAGGTGCTCAATACGTATCTTGTTGAATGAATGGGGGGAATGAAGGAAATTTGAGAAGTTGTTACCATAAAGCTCTTCAAGGCTCAAAAATATTTTTTGCAAAATGCACTTATCTGTTATAGAATGCAAAGCCTGCCTGACTCTCTAGAGAAGAATACTGTTAAGTTTTAAGTATACATATGTATATTCATTCAGAAAATTATTATGGAGATAGTAGCCTCAAATCTCACAGTGGCTGGGGCACTAGGAAGTTAAATGACTTCCTCAATGTATCTCAGCTAGTTTGCTGCCTCTTTTCGCATTATTACTAACTGATTTTTTTTTTGTTTCTCTTAAAGCTTGTTCATTCAGTTATAAATTTGTCAGAATGAAAGAACAAAGACCTGTATAGGGTGGCTTGAAGGACTGTAAGAGGCTAAAAAAAACACATACTCACATGATAGCTAACTCTGAGGTCACTGGTGGGCATAGCATACTTATTTGGAAAATAGCTGTCCAGAGAAACATATTAATCCCACCCTAATCCTCTGCTTTTCTACTCAGGACTCTGTCCATTTTCTAGGTTACATAATATAAAAGCACTTGTGTATGTGTGTGTGTGTGTGTGTGTGTGTGTGTGTGTGTGTGTGTGTGTGTGTGTGTATTGGCGAAAGTATAAAGTGGTACCATGATTCCCTCTTCCCGTGGCAAAACAAAAGGAAAAATTAGATTCAATATTTATTATCAATTTCATTTTTTTTTAAATCTCATATGTGTCCTATATTTTGCTCAACTACAACTGTTTTTTGTTTTGTCTCTTAGGGAGCTGTCACTGCTTCCAAAAGATATCAGCATCATATATTTTCCTGTCTAGAACAATAGAATCCTCCATGCGCTATCTCATTCTGAACATAACTCAGAAAGTCTGATTTGAATTGAATACAAGAATTGCGTGTGGTTGAAAAACAAAAAACATATATTTGTTTAATCTATCAAGGCTAGCTTTTTTCTTTCTCTTTAATAGTTTCAAGCAAAACCTCCCTCTGGAGAGACACACCTTCCACTGAAGTTGATGTACATTTTGAATATCTTTCTTATACACAGGCCCAAAGTATCTTTTATGTTTCTGAACTTACATGGAAGGAATGGAAAAATTCCATAGCGCCAGTGTCCCCACAGACAAGAACACAGTAGAGATGAGTAAACCTAGAATTAAATCTACCAAATTCAGTTTCCATGTGGACATTTACTTTTTTTTTTTTAACTTATTTTCTATACTGGACTATCAAGGTACCAAAATAAATGATGAAGAATGAAAATGGAGGGCAAGTCCAAAATGCCCCATACAATTGGCTCTGCAACAGACAAAATTAATTACAAAAGGATGGGAATGTCTAAGTAAGTGATTTTTCCCCCTCATAAAAGAATATATTTAAGATTATTTGTTCTTCTAGCATATCCTGAACATTTTATAAATCTTAAAAGGCCTAGGGAACCACTCTGCCATTTTCTTCATTATATTTCAAGTTAAAAGAGTAGCTATTTCTTCAAGAACATTCTGTTTTGAATCTTTTGCTCCCTCTATTCATCTTTTACAATAGTGAATCTATAGTTCTTCAAAGATGAATTAAGATTGTCTACTGCAAAAAAATACACCATTAGCAATAATCTTATGCTCCATTTAAACAGAAAGGAAGCAAATGAACATAGTATGACAAACCATTAGTATGACAAACACTATTATTACAAAAGTAATGGGAACCTTAAAAGTGTCACCCCCCTCACTTTACTGAGTCCCACGCCATCACTTTGTATTTATCATATATATGTTTTGTATTTGCTTATATGCACATGTATTGTTTCTTCAATACAATATAAGCTCCTTTAGGACCAGGACTATATTCATTTTTATCTCTGCACTTCCAGTGGGTAGCCCGGCACCTGGTATGTTATAAGAATTGAATAAACACTTATTGATGGGATTTACATAGCTGCATTATATTATCAAAATTATAAATTTATAAATTATAAAATAAAAATTATTGAAATGGTCTATTCTAAAAATGATCATAACTATAGTCATTTTTGGAACATGGATTTCTATAAAGTATGCTCTGACACTAGCAGTATGATACTGAGCAAGTCACTTAACCTCTATAAGCCTGAGTTTCCTCATCTATAAATGGGAACAATTATAATACTGCACTATCTACTTGGAAGGTTGTGAAGAAAAAGGTTTTTTGACTTTAATGTACTATATCATGGTAAGTTGTTATTATCATCATTATTATAGTTATTCTACATAATTTTCCTGTTTCCTTTCTCTCATCTTGTTTACAAAGTCCAGAAGAAATGGACTT
This sequence comes from Gracilinanus agilis, assembly GCF_016433145.1. Taxonomy (NCBI): domain Eukaryota; kingdom Metazoa; phylum Chordata; class Mammalia; order Didelphimorphia; family Didelphidae; genus Gracilinanus; species Gracilinanus agilis. Next base: position 117,287,132 of record NC_058131.1, on the reverse strand, counting down.
CATACCCAAAAGCAGAACCTCAGCTCAATCTGCATCAGTTTATAGTTCCTTGCCTTGTCCCTCCCTCCAGCCTCCTTGGGAAGAGGAATAGTGCCTTGTACTCAGGGATGAACATTTTCACAGTTGGACACACTCTACATAGCTCAGTGATTCTTGACATCTATAGGTCATCATGAAACCTCATCCTCTATCTCCTATCATTTGATCTCCTTATTTCCAAACCGTTCAACTACAAAGACTTAAGAAAACACCACCCATTCCTTCTTCCGTGCCCTCTGGAATACCTGTTCATAGGCAACAAGCTTCTCTTTCCCTTAATCTTTTCTTCTCCCACTCTTTCCATCTTCTTGCAATTCTAATGATATGGCCTCCCTGTCCACTCTTTCCAGAACTGGTGGCACCTTCAGTCATTTGGCTGCACTATTCACCTCTCAGTTCACATGACAAATTGTAAAGCACTTTATAAATATTATCTCATTTGATCCTAACAACAACCCTGTGAGGTTAATAGTAAAGTATACATTGCACACAAAGGCTATAACAGTGATGGTGAACCTTTTAGAGACCAAGTGTTATACCCTGCCCCCAGAGACCACATGCCATGCACCACCTAGTGCTGGCCCATTACCCCACAGAGGGGAGGGAGGAAGAGCTCCCATTGGGCTGCTGGGCAGAGGGGCAGATAAAGTGAGGAATGTCCTCAGTGAGTGTAGAGAGGAGGAGGGGAGTGGCCAAAGCGCTCTGTTCCCCTCCAGCTCTACTACCTATGAGCCTACTTTACCCACTATGTGCTCCCATTGGGCTGCTGGGTTGAGGGGTGTGGGATGTGAAAAAATGTCCTCAGGTGTGGTGGAGAGGGGAAGAGGGGCAGCTCTGCCTGAGTCCCTCTGCCTTTCCAGTAATGAACTCTTAGGGATGGGGGGTGGCAGCACACATGCCCAGAGAGAGTGCTCTATGTGCTATCTTTAGCACACATGCCATAGGTTCACCTTCACTTGGCTATATACAAAATAAGGGGGAAGTTAGTCTGTTTATTTCTATTCCCTCCAAATCCAAAATGAACCTAGAAATAACCCTTCTCTGAAAAGTAGAATGCTGCTCTTTAGTCTCTTTTGACCAATGGGGCCACTAGAAGAACATTCTTAGATTACTGAGAACAGCTCTCCCAGGCATTCAGCTGCCAAGGAGTAGAGGATCTTAAAACAAATTTGCTATATAAACCTGAGAGGGGCCTGAGAATCTGGAGGTTGGCCTCAAATTCCTGGAAAACTGCCAGAAGGGCCTGTTCTCTCAGGTCCCTCCCCTGAGGGATATGCAGGCTACATCACCTTTTGGCATCTTGTTGCCAAAATTATGCTCAGGCACAATCACTGTCTTTCTTTCAAGAAAACTCAAAGCACTTTACTGATATGATCTCATTCATCCTCATAACCTATTAAAGACAATACAAATGGTATTTCTATTTGAAAATTAGGAAAAATGCAACTACAGAGAGGTTGGTTTAACCCTAAGCAATAGAGAAGTAGTGTTAGAATTTGTCATAAAGAGTAGAAGATTGTGATATCAAAAAAAGCTGTATGAATGTTGAACAGCACTTAAGAGACAGTAGAAAACCTCTATGACCAAATTATCTCTTTTATATTAACTGAGTCTTCTCTTCACTTTACTTTGTCAGATATTCTGAAATTCCATCCAAAAGAAACTAGATTAAGTTAATAAGCATCCCATTTTAAAATGAAAATACCCTTATAAAATTCCATGAAAATCATGTAATTTTTTTAAGTCCTTAGAATTAGAGGGAGGAAGACCTAGGTTCAAATCCTTCCTCTGACACTTAATGGCCAAGTGACAATGGCAAGTCACTTAACTTCTCATAGACTGTTTCCTCATCTGTAAAAATAAGGATAATACCATAAGATTGTTATAAGGATCAAATAAGAAGGTATATGAGATGTTTTACCAACTTTAAAAAACTATTCAAATATCATTTTTTAAAAAGGGGTTAGTTTATAAATGTTCTGCATTTATCCCAGTTTGCCTAACTTACATATTAACAGATCTGTATGTTACATATCACTGAACTTCATTGAAGTTCAATCAGGTATGAGGTGTTATATTTACACTAATTACTCACATGTGATTCACCTTTGTCCACCAGGAGCCACGCCTCTTGGCAAGGCTTGCTCTATGTGAAACAAAATCATGACACTATTAGCAAGCAGAAACTTGTATTATTGAGAAGACTTTCTCAATGTCTTCTTCTCAATTAAGAGCAAATGCCTGGGATGATGGAGTTTTTCGTCAATTTTATTCCAACATGAATGAAAAAAAAGGGTAACAAAATGTTGGCAGAGCCAAACTAATGTTTGATTTCATGCCAAAGAAGGTCTATCCAACCAAAATCATAAGAAACTACTGAGAGAGAAGGTGAAATTTTGAAAGGAGTGTTCTCATTAACTCTTGATGAACCTTGGAAAATATTTGGGGGGTTGAGAGTGGCAAGATGGAGAGGAAGGGAATGAAGGAAATGGGGGTGGAAAAAGAAGAGAAGTGAAAATGCCTAAGTTTAGAAATTTGCCTAATGCCTTTTTTTGTTCAGATAATGGAGTCAAATGGCAAAGTGCAGCCTTAAGTTTTCTCCACTAATCTTAAATCCAAGGATCAAAGACAGCACAGAGGTTATAGGCTGGCTACACAGGTATACGATCACATAGGGCACACGCATCTAGAGGGTTGAATGATGGAAAACTTGAAAATGACTTTGACTTGGAGGATACAGGCAAAGGAAGTCTTCAGTGTATAGGGGTCAAGGTTTCTGAGAGGTGTGGTCCTGGATGGATAACATTGTTTTCTTTTTCTTTCCACCCAGAGAGGGACTAAGACAATTAACAGATCTGTCAATTAAGATCCCTGACATAAAGCAAACACAACCAGTGAGATGCATTTCCACCATCACATTTGGAGCCTTGAACTGGGTGTTATGGTAAGAGCTATAGCAGCATCAGTAGCTATGGTATACAGCTAGCACAAGGGAGTTGGAAGAGAGGTTCTAGTGGTAGATTAGAGCCTGGAAGTGAAGCATTAGAAGAGACCAGCACTGAGTCATCAATAGGAACTGAGAGTTGAGGCATATCAGCCTTTGGGCTGTTACTACAATCCTGCGTTTGGTAGTTGCCACCTGAAATTGGCTCCAGTGGAATAATGACCACTGACTTTCTATTTGGGATAAGAAGTGTTAATTAGACTGTGAAGTACAGCTTGCTCTTCACCTTTGCCCTCTTCTTTCTCTGTCCAGGTAAGGAAGAAGTTGAATCCAAAGCTTGTGTTCTGTAAATTTACTTTCATAATTTCTGTTTAATTAGTTTAAATTTCTTTTGCCAACTAGATAAATCCAATCAGTCTAACTGCTGTTGATTTGTGTGCTGCTCTATTTGCAAACAGTAGTTACAACACAGAGGAAGTCTTGAGTATTGGTGTCCTGGTCCTCCAAAGTGCAAGGCTTTCTCCTGGTTAGGGGTTAAATCAAAATGATCTTATGGGTTTGATCTATTAATTTAATTTTAATTTTAATTTTGAATATTTTCCTTTAGTTACATGTTTCATGTTCTTTCCCTCTCCCCCAACCCCCTCACCCCACCATAGCCTACACACAATTCCAATGGGTTTTACATGTATCATTGATTAAGACCTAATTCCATATTACTGATAGTTGGATTAAAGTTATCATTTAGTGGCTACATCCCCAATAATATTCCCATTAGCCCATGTGATCAAGCAGTTGTTTTTCTTCTGTGTTTCTACTTCCATAGTTCTTCCTCTGAGTATGGCTAATTTTCTTTCTCAGCCTTGTCGCTGAATCCTTGCATTGCTGCTAGTAGAGAAGTCCTTTATGTTTGATTGTACCACAATGTATCAGTCTCTGTGTACAATGTTCTCCTAGTTCTGCTCTTTTTTGCAATTCCTGGAGGTCATTCCAGTTCACATGGAATTGCTCCATCTCATTATTCCTTTGAGCACAATAGTATTCCACCACCAACAGATACCACAATTTGTTCAGCCATTCCCCAATCGAAGGACATTCCCTCATTTTCCAATTCTTTGCCACCACAATGAGTGCAGCTATCAATATTTTTGTATAAGTCTTTTTTCCTTATTATCTCTTTGGGGTATAAACCAAGCAGTGCTATGGCTAGATCAAAAGACAGATAGTCTTTTAAAGCCCTTTGGGCATAGTTCCAAATTGTCATCCAGAATTGTTGGATCAATTCACAACTCCACCAGCAATGCATTAAATGTCCCAATTTTGCCACATCCCCTCCAACATTTATTACTCTCCCCTGCTATCATTTTAGCAAATCTGCTGGGTTTGAGGTGGTACCTCAGAGTTGTTTTGATTTGCATTTCTCTAATTATAAGAGGTTTAGAACACTTTTTCATGTGTTTGTTGATAGTTTTGATTTCTTTATCTGAAAATTGCCTATTCATGTCCCTTGCCCATTTATCAATTGGAAAATGGCTTGAATTTTTGGACAATTGATTTAGCTTCTTATAAATCTGAGTAATTAAACCTTTGAGTTTTTTGTTATAAAGATTTTTTTCCCAATTTGTTGCTTCTCTTCTAACTTTGGCAGCATTGGTTTTGTTTGTGCAAAAACTTTTTCATTTAATGTAATCAAAATTATTTCTTTTACATTTTTGTAATTTTTTCTAGCTCTTGCTTGGTCTTAAAATTTTTTCTCTCCCAGAGATCTGACAAGTATACTATTCTGTGTTCACTTAATTTATTTATAGTTTCCCTCTTTATATTCAAGTCATTCACCCATTCTGAATTTATCTTGGCATAGGGTGTGAGATGTTGATCTAGACCCAATCTCTCCCATATCATTTTCCAGTTTTCCCAGCAGTTTTTGTCAAATAGTGGGTTTTTGTCCCAACAGCTGGGTTCTTTGGGTTTACCATTGACTGTCTTGCTGAGGTCGCTTACCCCAAGTCTATTCCACTGATCCTCCCTTCTATCTCTTCACCAGTACCATATTGTTTTTTTTTTATTTTTTTTTTTTTAATTTTAAACCCTTAACTTTTGTGTATTGACTTATAGGTGGAAGATTGGTAAGGGTAGGCAATGGGGGTCAAGTGACTTGCCCAGGGTCACACAGCTGGGAAGTGTCTGAGGCCGGATTTGAACTTAGGACCTCCTGTCTCTAGGCCTGGCTCTCAATCCACCAAGCTACCCAGCTGCCCCCCAAGTACCATATTGTTTTGATGACTACTGCTTTATAGTACAGTTTAAGATCTGGTACTACTAAGCCACCTTCCTTCATATGTTTTTTTCATTATTTCCCTTGATATTCTTGGTATTTTGTTCTTCCAAATGAACTTTGTTATAGTTTTTCTAATTCAGTAAAAAAAAAGTTTTTTGGTAGTTTGATAGGTATAGCAACAAATTAATTAATTAATTTGGGTAGGATGGTCATTTTTATTATGTTAGCTCGTCCTACCCATGAGCAATCAATGTTTTTCAATTGTTTAGATCTAGTTTTAATTGTGTGGAAAGGGTTTCATAGTTGTGTTTGTATAATTCCTGTGTTTGTCTTGACAGATAGATTCCGAAGTATTTTATATTGTCTAGAGTGATTTTAAATGGAATTTCTCTAACTCTTGCTACTTCAATGTGTTGGAATATATAGAAATGCTGATGATTTATGTGCATTTATTTTGTATCCTGCAACTTTGCTATAGTTGTTGATTATTTCCACTAACTTTTTAGTTGATTCTCTAGGACTTTTTAAGTAGACCATCATATCATCTGCAAAGAGTGATAGCTTGGTCTACTCACTGCCTATTTTAATACCTTCAATTTCTTTTTCTTCTCTAATTGCTACAACTAGAGTATCTAGTACAATATTAAATAATAGAGGTGACAATGAGCATCTCCTGATCTTATTGGGAATGCCTCTAGTTTATTCCCATTGCAGATGATGCTTGTTGATGGTTTTAGATATATACTATTTATTGTTTTTAGGAAAGGCCCTTCTATTCCTATACTTCTAGTGTTTTTAGTGGGAATGAGTGTTGTATTTTGATCTATTAATTTTAAAAATAAACTCTCCAAATAACAGCACTACACTAAATCAGGGTTTATCTCTTTCCTCTGAAGGTAAAATTAATTGAAAATCATTAAGTTGTTTGGGATAAGACTGAGCTGTCAAGTCACAAGGCCTCATTCGTTCATCCTTCACTCTCCCCAAATATGTACAAAGAAAGGACTCTTCAGTTGAGCAGTGTTGAAGATGGTGACTAGGGAATGGCAACTGCCCAGAGGGAGGAGAAAATTTATTTATTAATACTATGTTTAAGCCATTGTGATAAGTGCTGAGGATGCAGAAACAAGAAAAAAAAAGACTATTCCTACTCTTAAAGAGCTTACATTCTAATAGGAAAAGACAACACCTTAAGAGAAGTTAGAAGAGTGGGAGGCAGAGACAAGGCAGTTAAAGTGTAGGTGGTACAGACAGGAGAGTGAGTCTGAAGAGAAGTGAGTAACCTGGATTTTGGATGATTTGGATGTGGGGCATGAATCAGTCTCAGAGTGGAGTCATCATCAGAGGAGCAGGGCAGCTGAAATATAGTTAGTACAAACCCAGGCACACTGGAAATATATCCAAGGATATCTTGGAACCAACTAATACCTGCTCAAAAGAAAAAAAGGATGAACATTTACATTTCAGAAATTGGCAAACACTACAACTGAAGACTTATTGTTTTGTTGATTGTCTAGATTTTAAAAAGTGATAGATAAAATATTAATAACCGATTAAATTTTAAAGCATGTCCTACAAATATATTGCCCAAGAACCAAATGTTAAACATTTATCAGCACATCTCTAGATATACCCAATATCTGAAGGTCCAGGCCAGAAGAGGCAGTGAATACTTCTTCCTTTTTTGGCTTCACCTTCTTCCTTAAGTCTATATCCAAACAGGCATGGGAGGTTACACATAAACTTTTTTTTTAATCCTTACTTTTCCATCTTATAATAAATACTATGAATTGGTTCCAAGGCAGAAGAGAAGTAAGGGCCTAGGCAATGGTGGGGTTTAGTGATTTGCCCAGAGTCACACAGCTAGGAAGTATCTGGGGCCAGATTTGAAACCAGGAGCTCTAGGCCTGGCTCTCAATACACTGAGCCACCTAGGTGTTCCCCATACAAACATTTTTAATGACAGAAAATTTCACTCCCCATGGCATGGGTGTATTGACGTTGGAATAAACCAAGTTTCAAAAAAGATAGCATGGTAAAATGAAAAGAACCCAAGATTTGTGATCAAAGGACTTGGGTTCCAATCATAGCACTGCTTTATTATCTTTGGAATCTCAAACAAGTTGTTTCACTGGATTTTATCTATAAAACATGGGAGATGGACTAGATGACTGCTAAGATCCCTTCTAGACCAGATTCCATAATCTGAGATTTAACATCATATGTTACCTTTCAGGCTCAAAGCTTTAAGTGAAGAAGGAACAAGAAAACTTTGGGTCTCTAAATGTCTGCTAGATCTTTCTATTTACATACACTACCAGCACTTCAAGTTCAGCATGTCCAAAATTAAAATTACCTGTTTGCCACAAAAAAAGTGTCCTTTGTCCTTTCTCTATTTCTGTTGTTTCCATTCTCATCCCCCTTGAAATTCCAGTTCAAAATCTCTGTCTCCTATCATCCTTCATCTCATATATCTGACTATTTTTACTTCTACAAGATCATTTTTGTCCATTCATCTTTTATTATTTACTCTTGCTACCATCACTCTAAGTGTTCATCTTTCCTTACCTAGGCTATAGTAAAAGTTATTCAATTTATCTTTCTGACTTTAGTCTATCCACCTTTTAGCCTCATCCTTCCTATAGCTACTTGAGTTACTTTGTCTATTTAAAAATTAATAGTGATGGGGCTCAATAGATAAAGAGTATCAACTAGGTTTTTGGGAACCTCAATTTTGTCCTGTCCCCTGAGAACCCTGAGAACCTAGGGAAATCCCTTTCAGACTTAACAATAGACCTTAAAATACTTAATGACTCCAGTTTAAGTGGGACCAGTAGACACAGTCAAATGTTAAGTACCCTTTTTGTCCTAAAAGTTTCCCCCATTGTATCAGAGATCTTTCCCCAAGAAGACCAACACCTGTGCAGGAACAATCCTTTTAATATCCATTGTAGGAGATCACTGCCTGATACCCCAGCCTCTGGATACAGCCTCTTTCCCAAGCCTGCTTACAACCTGTCAAAGTGTGTTTGATGCATCTAGTTCCCCAAAAGGTATATAAGATCCCTATGTCTTATTGTTCTTCTAAGAATCATCTAGCAAGGTGATTCTTCCTGAGATATTGTCCCCAGAGCCCCAGGGTTCTGACTCTGTATAGTATTTAGCACTTAGCTACACTGAGTAGCACTGATTATTATGGACCAATCTCTTTCCCGATTAAAGATTTCGTTTTGCTGACTACTTCAGTAGTTCTGTGTTTTTCCAAGTTGACAAGAGCCAAGCCTAGAGATGGACAAATTTGGCCTCAGACACTTCCTAACTGTGTGAGTGACCCTGGGCAAGTCACTTAACTCCAATTACCTATCCCTTACCACTAATCTGCCTTGGAACCAATACTTAGTATCCAGTAAAAGACAGAAGGTAAAGGTTTAAAAAAAAAACAACAAACCTACAGTGATACTTCATTGACTAACAAAAAAAGTATAAAGTCCCAAATCTATTTACAATCTGTCAAACCTACTCACACAACATTCTCCTTTTCATATATTCTATAGTTCATCTAAACTGATCTCCTATTCTTAATCTGCCCACTCACATATACCTGTCTTTGTTTATATTGTCTCTCTTACAATAACATCTACTACAAATCTTCAGCTATTTAATTATTCTAACAGAACTTAATCTTCCCACTCAAGAATTCTGACTTCTGAATCCATCAGTCACCTGAAACTGCTTTCTCTTTGGTTATTATTGATCCATTAACTGCAAGATTCAATGACCTATCCTCAGCCTTTACCTCTGGACCTTGTACAGCTTTTAACACTGTAAACTGTTGATGACATCTTCCTTCTGGACAGTCTCTCTCATATGTTGGCTTCCAAGTCATTCTCTCTTGGATCTCCTCCTTTCTGTCTAGCACATCACAGTCTCCTTTGCAAAGATGGTTAATAAACACTCCATTCAGAAAGACTGGACTACTAGAGGTTCTCTATATACTATATCCCTCTCCTGTCTCTATACCTTTATACAGTTAATTCCCTTCCCTATGTCTGGAATACTCCTTCCTTATATCTGATTCTTGGGATCCTTAGCTTCTTTGAAGGCATACCTTGAGTGAGATCTACAAAAGCCTTTCCTAATCCTCCCAGCTAATGCTCTTTCCCCTTTCAAAGTACTTTGTGTCATATTGTATATATTTTGTATTTACTCATCTGTATACATATTGTGTATTTCTAAATAAAATATAAGCCTTTGGAGGGCAGACGTTTTATTATTTTTGTCTTTATCTTCCCAGAACCTAGTATATGGCTTTGTACATAGTCAAAGCATGATAAATTTTAGTTGAATTGAATTGTTGATTGAAGTTATTTTCTTCCTTTGAGGCCCTACTCAGGTACTACCTCCTCTATGAAACCTTCCTGATTTCCCTACATAAAAGTTATTTTCTCCCTCAGTTTTCTCATAGTACTTTTTTTAACTTCAATTTTGCATTTAATATTTTTATTCTAATATTTTTAATTTTTTAATTCTAAATTTCATTTAAATTCTTTTGTGCCATAGTTATTTTGTATTTATTTTTCCTCTCTATAGACAAGTTCCTTGAGAATAGGCATTGGGTTCTCTGTAGTTCCTAAAGACATGCTTTTTCATGTAGTGGATGATTAATAAATGTTTGTTGAATTGAATGATGCAGCTAACTGTAGCCCTCATAATAGGTCACTTGCATGAAAAATCACTTAATAAGGATAATTTTCATAAAAAGGTACACACAATATCCTGATAGCCACCAGGGATTAAAGTGTGATAATCAAATCTATCAATTATATTTTCTTTCCAGTTATACTTTGAAAGTATATTTATGAAACAACAAAATCATTGTAAAGAGGAAAAACCCTGTCCAGAATTTATTATTTAATACTTTTCCAGTGAAATTCAATTAAAGACAACCATTTAAACCAATGATGGGCAAACTATGGCCCACGGGCTAGATGTGGTGGGGGGGGCCCTAAAATGTTCTATACAGCTGAACCACATTATTCCTAATCTGACGAATACAATGAGTAGGATACAATACAATGAAACTTCCAAAGAGTTGCCTTAGAAACAGACTGACAAATGAGAATTTCCTTTCCTTTGGCCCCCTCCTTAAAAAGTTTGCCCATCACTGATTTAAACCATATACCACATTCGGATCATGGGCTTCTTTTACATACAGATGGGGGGAAAAGGATTAAAATTAAAGAACATGATCTTTTCTACTAAGTCAATGGAAAAAGGCTATCATCAAAAATGCCATGCCTAAGTCATTTATTTATAGTCTGTCCTAATGATCTCAACAAATTGATATTGCATTCATCCAAAAATTATGCTAAGGCACTGTATTATTTTCTAGATAGAGAAATTTGTGAAGCATATAAATGGAGATCTTTGCTGTATCTATTTATGAACCTTCCCATACATTTGGAAGCATTAGTAGAAAATTTGGCAGTCTGTCAAGTTATGTTAACTAGCTTTTTTTTTTAGTAATATAAAAAATAAGGCTAAAAATACAAATAAAAACATGAGGGTTTGGTTTTTTTCCAATTTCCATTCAATTGACATGTATTAAATTTTTGGCTTATGATGGCGACCATTCTATCAAATGTATATATATAAATATGAATCACCAAAAAGGCTATCATTTTTTACATTAAAGCATGATCTATTCAGTTAGCCATTTTCTACAGGAAATTTATTAAAATGCTTAAGATTTCATAAGAATCTTATTTTAATATTAATATCTCCACTGTACTTCATACATTAATCTCATGGCACAAAGAAATTTAACATTCTTAATTAATATGGTGCCAAGACTTTCCAGGGCAACTCCAAACAAGGTTAGGTTAAAATGTTTCTGCAAGGTATCAACTCTCTCAACACTCATAAAATCAAAACTAGGGGATCTCAAGCTATGCCATGTTAAGAATGAAGACAAGAATGTTCCCTGAGGTGTGGGGTTTAAAAACCCATCAGCAAAGCTATGGGGAAAATGAGGAAAGGAAATTCAAAAGCAAATCAATTATGCTGGACTGTCAAGCAGGTGGAGACAAGGTGTCTTTTTACTTTTGCTTTAACTAAGAAGGCTACATATATAGCTGCAGAAACAAGTTGTTTTCCTTTAAAGCAGAAGGCAATAGAACATTTCTGCTTTTTTTAATGAGCTTCTGTATTACTGCATTAGCTCCTGACCTCATCCAGGTGGGTACAGGGCACTTTTAGGGCAATTATTCAGCTGCTGCTTGGATGAGGCCTGTCATGCTAAGATGTCAAAACACACCACCGGGTTTTTTATGATTCGTTATCAAAATAAGCTCTTCATAAGGAGACAAAACAACTTCATAATCAAATGTTAGAAAAGAAAAAATATTCCTCTTATTTTTGAAGTGCTGCTCAGGTAATACCATCATTATCATCATTGCTAATATTTTATATAGTACCTATAATGTCCCTGGCACTGTGCTAAGCACTTTATTATAATTATTACATTTGATCTTCACAATAACTCTGGGAGATAGATACTATTGTTATCCCCATTTTACAGATGAGGAAATAGTGGCAAATAGGGGTTGACTTGTACAGGGTCACACAACTAGTTTCTCAGTCTAAATTTTAACTCAGGTTTTCTGACTCCAGGCCCAGTGTTCTCTCTACTGTGGCACCAGAAGCTCAGGCCTAGACTATTACTTTGCTACCAAATTAACTAGTTATACATGGAATTATATGGTAAATTTAAGTTTTAGGTTGGCAGAAAGAATTAGGTTTCCAAGAAGTTTATGTTGTAAAGAAACTTTTCCAAGAAGTTTATGTTGTAAAGAAACTTATTCAGTAGATCTGTCATTCTGGTCTTGGACTCAAATAATATCTTTTCTTTTCTTTTTTTTAATAATATTTTATTTTTCTCCAATTACATGTGAAAACAATTTTCAAACATTCACTTTCTTTAAATTTTTGAGTTCTAAATTCTCTTCCTCTTTTCTCTCTCTTACCCCTCTTTCCCTTCCCCCCTCTCAGAGACAGTAAGCAATCCAGACTCAAATCACATCCTTCTAGATGACACAGCAGAAAGAACAGTGAGCCTAAAGTCAAGAAGATCTGAGCTCAAATATGATCTCAGTCACTTAAGCTATGTTTGCCTCAGTTTCCTCACCTATAAAATGGGTAAGATAACAGAGGCAGCTTTGGTACAATGTCTGGAACCTACTAAACATTAAAGAAATGTTTATCCCCCCCCTTCTTAAAATACATAATAGTCTATCATCAATGACACCTATCTGAAACTGACTACTCTCTGTTATTTAAATGCCATGAGTAAAAGTTGGCATTTTCCTCTGTGTCACAAGACCTTTTCCAGTTTTCAAAGGCTGTTTATTCACTGACAGCAGGCGAATTTGTAATAAAAATAAATGTAAAATTTTCTCAAAATATATTGTCATCCCCATATTCAAACAATCCAATAAAAACAGCAAAAGGCAAATATGATAATCCTAATTATCATGATTCCTTACAAAAGTTTAAGTGATCTAAAGTAGTCACCACAAAAAATAGCAAAAGATAACCTGAAACCAATTTAGCCAGCAAATGTTTGCTCTCCTTGCTAAGTGGAGAGCGATGGCAGTCATGGACAAAACCAGATTAGAATATAAATTCTTTCATAAAGCATTAATAACCAGCAACATAAAGCAGGGAAAAGTAGTGGAGGCTTCGTTTGATATCTGATTAAGCCACATCATTCCAAAGTATTGATAGATGAAGCTAACAGTCAGGCAAGAAATCAAGAGAAAAATGGAACCCATTTCTCCTTTGTCTATGTAATTAAATACTTCTATCACCAATGACACTGGAATCACTACATCTGTATCCTTATGTCACTTAAGAAGATGAAATAAAGAATAGCTGGATAAGGAGAGACCCCAAACTACAGGTCCACAAAGACTGCTTCCTCATCTCATATAATTGTTATAAAAATAATTTATACATGTATTGAGGGCATCCTTGAAGAAACAATGAAAAGTATAGGCTTTTGCAAAGGATTTTCTATAAGAGCATTTAAGTTGAAGCATAAGGCTTCAAATTTATCTCTAATGATTGGTATCAGGAAAGACATAAAATAGAGAAAAAGAGAAAAAATTCACTAGTATAAGAAGTTCAGAGTCCAAATGGAAGAGAGATTCTTTGCAGATGGTAAGATATTCCAGCTGTCCCTATTGTTAATGGATAATTTTTTGTTAATTAAATCAAGTTCCAAAATGCTACAAGAATTCTTTTATGAAATCTATTACTCAAAAAAGACTGGCCTAACAGAGGCAATTAGATGGCACTGGACCTGAAGTCAGAAAGTCCTTAGGTCAATTCCATCATTAGAAACTAGCTATGTGACCTTGGACAAGTCTCTTGACCTCTGTTTACCTCAGTTTCTTCAACTGTAATGGGGATAATAACTACCTTATAAGGTTGCTCTAAGGAATAAATGAGATATTTGTTTAAAAAAAATTTCGAGAACCTAGCACAATGCCTGGCACATAGTTGTTATTCATTCTTCATTTTTCAAAAAGGATCAATGACATCATGGAGTGATGTCTTGATTTTCACATGAACTGGATTTAAGTAAGGCAGAGTTACACAAAGTTATCAATTGCACTTTCTTTTCTAGAGCCATCAAAGTCTAGTGGCAAGACAAAAATCAGGATGCCTGGCAGTGGCCCAGGGTGCAGTGGATAACCTAAGCATCTTCAATGCCTGACCGAGTTCCAAATGCTCCATGGCACTTGCTTCTGCCTCCTTCACAGCCATTGGAACAAATTGTTCTCATCCACCCCTTTCGCCGGGGTAAGTCTTCACATGCTTGGGGTAGACATCCCCCTAACGAAGGATCTGAGATCTGTCGGTTCTCTAGCACCAGCATCCCTGGTTTGAGGTGTTGAGGCTTGCAGATCCCTTTTCAGGGCTGCTCCTTGGATGCTGACCTTTTACCCAACTCTCACCTGTGACTCCAAAAAATTGTAATATGAACAGTGACTACATCCCAATAAAACTGTCTTAGCAGTAAGACATGTTCATAGTAGTTACTATAAACATTTATTCCTTCCACTAATGAGCCACAAAAAACCCTAAATCAATGAAAAATGCAGATAGCCCAAAGTACCATCTCCACTTGGAAAGCCCATTATTTGTGAGATACTACATATTGTCTCATATTTGTATACATATTTCTGTATGCCTATTTTTGAGCCACTGTAAATTGATAAAAAGTTGGAAAAAAATTTGAATAGAAAAAAAGAGAACAAGAGGAATCAGTTGCATTAGGGGAAATGATATAGCAATTTTAATGATTCTAAGCTGTACCTTGGCACACACAAAAAATTTAATACAAATATTATATGGTTAGAAAACTTAGAAAAGAAAATCCAAAGAAGCAAAGTTGTAGACAACCCAAAGTTCACCAGAGGGACATATAGTGCGCTCAACCATACTCTACTGCATTTCCAATGATGATTTATATGTAAGAAGTAGTACAAGGGAAATTATTAAATATATATATATATATATGTACACACACACACAAACACACACACACATATACACACACTTGGGTGGGGGGGCAGCTAGGTAGCTCAGTGGATTGAGAACCAGGCCTAGAGACGGGAGGTCCTAGGTTCAAATTTGACCTCAGATACTTCCTAGCTGTGTGACCCTAGGCAAGTCATTTGACCCCCATTGCCTAGTCCTTACCTCTCTTCTGTCATAGAACCAATACACAGTATTGATTCTAAGGCGGAAGGTAAGAAAAAAAAAGAAAGAAATACATACTCAGAAAAGGCAGTGGGGTAGGCATATAGAGCAATCAAGGGATAACTGGTATGTGACCTGTGTTGCAGTAGAATCCAAGAAACAGAAAACTCCAGTAAAAAGGTGTCTCTGCCACATCAGGAAATCAATTATAACTTAAAGGTTTCAAGTTTGGGTGATGGGAGAACAGTCATACCATATTAGAAATGGTCAAGAATTGCACAGTATAGCAAGAAATAGTGGATGGGTGTCCATCAGCTTTCTCCCATAAATAAGGTCATAGATTCATTCAAGCATCAGAGTACAAGAATATGTCCATACCTGTCCAAAGCTTTTTAGGTGTCTTCCTCAATCATATAAACATAGGGGAGGGGCATGAGTTCTTTTTTTTTCTTTTTTATTCCTTCAAGCTTTGTCAGATCATGGATTTTGAACTGGAAAAGGCTTTAGAGGCCATCTAATCCAACCCTCTCATTTTACAGATGAGGAAACTAAGGCTAACTGATTTGTTCAAAGTCTTATGAATAGCAAGACAGAGTCAGGAATCAAACTCTCTAATTATAAATTAACGACCTTTTCCACTGACATCAGCTTCCTAGATAAATTTTAATTTTAATTCTGAGCATTCAAAAATACCAAAGAACTTGAGCCTTGTATTTACTTTAATTCTTGTCTTCAGAAAATGCCATTTTTAAATGCACATTGGATTTGTGACACTAAATTGGGCTATGATCTCTTAAGCAAAAATTACGCAAAATTTCCATAGGAACTTTATTAAAATATAACAAGCAGCAAAGTATTTTTATGTCCTTGATCTCTTCTTGAGAGTCAATGTTTAAGAATAGTCCAGAAGAATAATTATTAAAATTTTTCATTAAAAATTTCATTTACCAAATAAGATGTCAAACTTTATGTATACAAGTTACCCAAAAAAATCTATCTGTGGTAGACTAAAAGCCTATTTGCTTTAATTCCTAGGAACACTTTTGATGTACTACAATCTGAAAATCTTTTTACATGTAGTAAACTCTTGTTTATTCAGAAGGGATCAGAGACCTAGTACTTTAAAGAACTTGTTCAGTCTTTTCAGTCATGTCCAACTCTTCAAGCCCATTTGGGTTTTTTCTGGAAAAGATACTGAAATGAGTTGCCATTTCGTTCTCTAGATTTTTTTTGCAGATTTTTACAGATGAGGAAATTGAGGTAAACAAGGTTAAGTGACTTGCCCAAGTCACACAGCTTATACAAGTCTGAGGCCAGATTTGAACTCAGAATGATGAGTCTTCTTTACTTCAGGCCTGGGATTCTATCTCCTGTGCCACTTTGATTAACTTAGTATTCCAATTAATGCTTTCAATTCAATTCAACAAATATTTATTAAATTCCTACTATATGCCAGGCATGCACATGCATACACACACACACACACACATACACACACACACACACATCCTTGCCTTCAAAGAAATAATATTCTATTGAGGGGGAGAATCAGATATGCAGATAAGTCAATGTGAAATATGAAAATAAACACAAAATAATTGGAATAGGGGATAGAATAGATAGATCAACTGATAGAATCAGAAAAAGATCTCTTGTAGGTGGTGGAACTTCAGCTGGGTTAGGCTCTAAAAACAGTGAAGAGGGAGTGAATTCCAGGCTTGGAGACAGCCTGTACAATGGAGGTAGGAGACAGAAGAATGCTATGAATGAGGTTCAGGTAGGCCTGTTTGGTTGGGACCTACAATTCATAAGGGGGAACCATGTGAAATCAATATTGAAATACAGGTTAGAGTTGAATGTAAACAGCTCTACATACTGAACAAAGGAATTTGTATTTTATCTTAAAGGCAACAGGAGTCACTGAAACTTCTTGGAAGAGGAATAACATGATTGGATCTGTGACTTCAGAAAATCAATTTGTCAGCTATAAGGAGGATAGATGGAAGAAGAGTGAGACCAATTTGATAGTTATTACAATAGTCCAATAGTGAGGTAACAGGAGACTGAACAAGAAATATTGGTTTAATGATTTTAAGAATATAGAATATAATAAAAATATACATCACTAAAATTACATTGAACACAATTCCATATTTTCTTGATGATTTAAAAGGCACCAGAAGATTTTGTGGTAGCCTATTCATAATTAGGGTTTCCAAGCAAAGAGTACAGTTTGACCAGGTTGTCCAGTATTTTATCATATAATGCCCAGTTATCTCATTATGACTGTTTGGTTTGGTTTTAGTTTTGATTCTGACAAACCTAATCATTATTATAAACCTTAGTTATTATCATATAAAGTGGCAGATATAAGAGATACTAAAAATTGAGCTGAATTTATATTGACATAGCTTGAGAATTGTGGTTTTTAATAAGTCCTTGTTATTACTTTCTTATTTGTCAAAGGATCATAGAATTTTTGAGCTGGAAGACAGTTTAGAAATTACCTACTTTTGTCTCTTGCAATAAAGAAAGAACATATTAAAAATTCCAATTATTTCAGCTTTCTAGTTCTTTGGATTCCAGAGCCAAAAGAGTTTATTTTAATGTACAGAAATACTTTGTAGATATAATTTGCTTCAATATTGATATGTACTTTTGGTTGATGTTGAAGTGCTAAGATTTTTTAAATTTAAAAAGTTAGGTTCATTAAATAGTGTTAGATTTTATTATTTGACATAACTTTGGATCATAGAGTTACAGCCATGAAGAATTGTAGTGGTTATTCAACTCCCTCATTTTACAGATAAGGAAACTGAGGTCTACAGAAATAGTGGTTTACACAAGATCACATAAGTAGTAAGTAGCAGAGCTTTGACTATGGGAGGGTAACTGGGCCTTTATTTCTGGGGCACTGAAATTTAGAAGACACTGAAAGCACCTGTACTTCTTTATCTGGTATAAACAATTGTGTTTAGTATCTAGTTAGCAAGAATAATTAGGTAAAACAGGAAGCTCTCAGATGGGGTAGTAATAATAGCCTACACTTTTATAGTGCTTTGGGGTTTGAAAAGGCTTTAAAAAATATCAAATTTGATCTGTTCTTTCTTGCCCTCCAGTCAGAAGGCAGAGGAAGTTGAGGGTAGTAGTGTCAGACGAGACCATAAGATTAGACATGATGAGCTTAAACAGAAGGGGCATTTTTTCCTATGGAGCACAATGCTAGGGGCTGAAGTTATTGAGATGAATTATTGATTTAGAAGGTGTTAACTTGGAAATAAACACAGAACTTCCAAGTAGTCAAAAAACCCACTCTTTAATCAGGAAAAAGGGATAGGCTCATAAATCTGGGCACCACACAGAGTCATAAATTCCATACAGAACCAAAGGCTCTGTCTGAGACTCTGGGAACCATATCCCTGGGAGAAGACACAACTCTTAGTGCCAACTCCAAAGAGATACTGGACCTGAGAGTCTCTTATACCCTTTTGGGAAGCTTACAAAGACTAACCACAAACAGGTATGTAGACCTCCTAACATTCAGCAGCTATGTTTCTAGGGAACGGTCAGACAAATTAAAGACAAGGGTCAAACTAAGAAACTAGACTTCATGAGAGGAAAACTTTCATCCAACAGAGAAGCCTACAAAACAAAAAGGTGCTTAACATTCAAATCAAAATAGGTGTGCTTGGTACTAGGGTTTCTCAAAAGTAAGGGTAAACTGAGTCATCCAAAAATCCATATTGACAGAGGAAACTAAGATCCAGACATGTATTACCTTTCCCACAACTAATATGTAGCAGAGTTAAGATTTAAACCTGGGTTGGTCAGGCCATGTTGTATTATTTGGAGCATTTTTAATTGACATCTTTCTAAAATAAAAATTTTACTATCTTCTTCAACAAAAAATATTGAAAATAATTTTACATTTTCTTGACAACTTGGAATTATCATTAAGAAAATAAATTATTATCCTGGATGAAATAAAGCAAGAAGCTCAGACTTTCTTCGGACACAAAAAGTTATTTGTACCAATGTTCAATAGTTCAGCTTTCTAAGCATTTTTAGTTGTCTGCTTTTTCAAATGTTGTGCTTCCTCCCTCAGTGTTAGGCTGTCAGCTGTCTCTTTTTGTTCCTTCTAATTTGCTGAGGGGTGAGAAGTCAAATAAGCAAGCTTATTTAAATTGTCTAAAATAAGAAGAGCTTTCCTAGGAATAAAGGACTCAAGCCCATGGAGTTTGTCTGATCTATTTTGGCTGTTCGGAGCCTTTTTTAACTTTCTACTTCAACAACCACTATCACTAAAGATTAACTTTAAAAAATATTTACTATGTGCAAAGCACAATGCTAGGAGCTGAAGCTGATGAAAAAAACCTGGTCCCTTGCCTTTAGGCAAGGTTCTAATTTACTCAGGAGGAGAAGAGGAGCAAACATATTCACAAATAAATATAATAACAAGGTAGAAAAGAATAAGGACAAAGGAGTGATCCTGGCAAAACTCTGTTAACTTGGAAGACTAGCCAATCAGTACTTCAGTTCAAATGACAACATCTAGGAAGAGAGATTTACAGTTACAGAGTGGTGAAGCAAAGTTTATTTTTCAAGCATACATAGGGAAAGGAGCAAATCAGCAACCCTATTAGTAGAGTGGTTATAGCAGTCCCTGAACCAGCAGCTCTGTTGCTCATGGCAGTCACCTTGGTCTCCAACTTCCTGATTAATGGAATGCAGAGTGACCCCATTAATCATCAACCAGAAATCATCCCTCCAGTCAACACCACTACTCAGGACTGACTGAATCCATCCTTTCTGGGTCAGAGGGAAGTTAGGCCACTTAGAGCACCTGGGTTTTCTCCCTGGGATCTGATTGATTCTAGAATCTCCCTTGGGATAGTAAATAAAACTAAGTCTCATGACCTTGACTGAGGATTCTTATCATTTTTCTTAGATAATCAATCCTGTCTCAGATTACTTGACCCATCAGTTTCCTCATCTGTAAAATGGGGGTATTAATAGCATCTACCTCACAGGACTAGTATGGAGATCAAGGTAGAAAAAGTGATTTGCAAACCTTAAAAAGCTATATCAATTATAGTTATTATTACTATCATTATCTAGAATAATACCAGGTGATTTCCCCTTTTATATGTGAGATTTGAAATTCAGTTATCTTCTATCTTAACCTAAAAGAACAATGAATGTAGAAGACTCAAGATCAAGTCCTAATTCTGTTACTAATTACTATATGAAGTTGGGCAAGTCAGAATCTCTGGCTTTGACTTCTGTAAATGTAAAATGATAAGGGTGGACTAGGTGATCTCAAGGATACAGTCCAACATAAGAGCTATGCTCAATACTTAATGGTCTTAGGTAAAAATTTATCTCCAATTTGAGTGGTCAAATGAACCAAAGATTAATTCAGAATTCATCATCATTCACCAACAAGAAAAGGTCATAAATTATAAATTTTGGTGCTTCTGAAGACAAAATTACTCTTAGTTACAACAAAAGTCCCATTCATAATGACAGTTTTACCCTGTGCTTCCTTCTAAGGCTGCATATAAAGCTCTAAAGAGTTGTATTTGATATAAAAAGTCACTGCTTGGCCTTTCTTTTTTTAATTCTTTTTTTTTTTAACCCTTACCTTCCATCTTAGAATCAATACTGTATATTGATTCCAAGGCAGAAGAGTGGTAAGGGTTAGGCAATAGGGGTTAAGTGATTTGCCCAGGGTCACATAACTAGGAAGTGTCTGAGGCCAAATATGAACCCAAGACCTCCCATCTCTGGGCCTGGCTTTCAAGCCACTGAACCACCTAGTTGCCCCCTGCTCCTGCTCTACTTCTAAGTGGCCACTGAAACTACAAACTTTCAGAGTTGATTGTCCAGAATTTAGAAATAAAAATATTCAGTTCTTGGTTCCTCTAATTTCCTATGGAACAAATGAAAGTTATTGTCATGGTGGCTAGTTTCCCCAATACATTTTCATCTTCTTAAAGTCTGGCATCTCAGATTACTGTCAAGAATCTTCAAGCCAAGTTTCATCACAGATGGTTGATCTGCTAAAACAAGACAACCTTCTCTCCTAGGAACACCAGTGTCTGACAGGACTCACAGACAAATAGGACCCCATGATAGAAACACATAACAGGGAGAAGCAGATAAAACAGTCCTCTTCTAAGTCAATAACTGAAGCCCTTGATCCTGGGTAACACCCAAGAAACTCACAGAAAGAACAGTGGCAGATTATCAGCTACAGAAGTAGAACCTAGTCCTGTGGTCCTGTCAAACTAGGGCCTGTGCTAATATACTGAATATTTCAATGATCTTGTGCTGAAAGATGTTACCAGCCTTGGATTTCAGCCCATCTGCTGGTTCATAGAATTTCTGTCCCAAAGTGAATGGGTAGATACTGCTCCAACTCAAATGCTAGTGATAAATAGAATCATTCTACTGGCAACCCTAACTCTGAAGGGCGTATTCTTATCATTTGCCTTTACACAGGTGGTCTCCATTTTCACAATTATTGACTGACCTGCAGGACTAGAACACTGAGCATGAATTTGTTAAGTCAAGCATAAGCCCAAGAGCATTTTCCAGCTAGTATAGGTATCTCTTCCACATTGGCAGGGGAGGGACTGTTAGTGGCATTGCGCCCCTTCTATTTGGAAAATCTGCCAACATTTTTTGGCCTTCTCTTTGTACCAGAGAAGTATGAATTTTTTTCTTTTTCTTTTCCTTTTGTGCATTTATGAATTACTAAACTTTTTAAGACATCTCTATGTTTCCAGACTTTGTGTATCATCTGCTGTGTTTCCCGTTCTTTTTGCAACCTTTAACTTTTTACATATTTTAACTTTAAAAAAGAAATTATATATACTTGTAATATTAAAAGATAAACTATTTTGATATTGTGCAATGCTATATACATATATTTTATTCATTTCTGAGCTTCTATGACTTTTCTGTGTCATCTGTGGCTTCTACAAAACTCCTAAAAAGTTCCCACTTAATTTCTTATGCCAACCAGCAATATATCAGAATTGCAGTGGAGAAAGTCATGATGTGGAAGGGATACCTGTATTAACTTCAGAAGTGTTAAAAAGTCTTTTTTTCTCCTTCTATTTCTGCCTTCACCATTTTGTGTCCCTTTTATTACTACACAATAAGGATTTTTGCTAAGTTCCTTTACATTAGTCAGTCAGCTGATCTGACTTGAAACTAAGGTCTTCTTTGGGTTTTAGACTTAAGAGGAGATAAAATGTGCTTTTCCTCATTCTCATAAACATTGTTGAGTCAGGTCATTCTGACACTAATATCTAGGTGTCCACCATAGTGATAACAATTTATACTACTAAAATTGGCCAATTACTTTCTTTAAAGGTACAAATACTAATGAACTTTTTATTTGCTTTTGCTTCTATATTTTAGAACCTTCTCTGAGGACAGTAGTTAAAAGCTTTGATATTCAACAGTTGGATGAGAGACTGCAGTATGTGTAAATACAAAGCCCAGTGAACAAAGAGAATGTTTCTCCTTTTGTCAGGGGAAATATCCTAGCATAAAAGAATTTTCTAGGATAGAGATTCCCTAGCTGGGATATTCCATTGTGAGTGGGTGATATAGGCAATGTTTCATGCTAAGTTGGGTTAAATGAGTCAGAATGAGAATTACAGAAACCAAGATTTTAGAATGAGAAGTGTCCAGAGTTCAGAAGAGATCTCTTAGTGTGGAAAGACAAATTTTATGGCATTATAGGCAAATTCCAGAAGAACGGTAAAAGATATTCTGAGGAAGTAGTTCTGGTTAGCATTATTGATAGATCTAGTACTGAGAAAAACTCTTATGGATGCTTTTGATAAAATAGTGCTGTGGAACCATCCAAATAGAAGACTTCTTGAATTACAAAAATAAGAGCCATTCTCTATTTGAAGGATAGGAACAAGCAATTTTCAGAAGAAATCAAAACTATTTATAGTAAAATGAAAAAAGTAAATCATTAACAATTAGAGAAATGAAAATTAAAATAATTCTGAGATACCAATTCACACCATTCAGATTGACTAACATGGCAGAAAAGGAAAATGATGTATGCTGGAAGGGATGTGGAAAAATAGGAAAACTAATGCACTGTTAGAGGATTGTAAACTGGTCCAACCATTCTAGAGACAATTTGGAATTTTACCTAATGGGCTATAAAACCAGGCATCTTTGACTCAGCAATTCCATTACTGGGTCTGTACCTCAAAGAGAACAAAGGAAAAGAAAAGGACCTGTAGGCACAAAAATATTTATAGCAGTTCTTTTTGTGGTGGCAAAGACGTGGAAATTGAGGGGACATTCATTAACTAGGGAATGAGTGAACAAGTTTTGGTATTTGATTATGTTGGAATACAATTATGGTATAAGAAATGAGGTAGGGTATAGTTTCAGAAAAATGTGGGAAGACTTGTGAGTTGATACAAAATGAAGCAAGCAGAACAAGGAGAACATTATACACAACAATATTATTACCATGATCAACTGTGAAAGACCTAGCTACTTTGATCAATATAATGATCCACAATAATTACAAAGAATATATGCTGAAAAATGCTAACCAACTCCAGAGAGAGAGTTGATGAACTCTGAGTACAGATTGAAGCACATTTTTTTTACTTTATTTTTCTTGCTTTATTTTTCTTTTTGTGAAATGGCTAATAAAAAATGTTTTACATGACTTCATATGTATAATTGGTATCATATTTCTTATCTTCTCAATGGATGGGTAATGGGGGATGGAGAGACAGTGAAGGGAGGGAGAGATTTGGAACTAAATATTTTAAAAGAAACCTCCCTAAATATCTGTGCCAAAGATATACTTTTTCACTGTGACTTCCAAAGGGAAGAGATCTCACTTTCACTTTTTCCTTCTTCATGAATTTTCTGAATATTTTTAGCCCCTTTCTAGGTTGTAAAGTTATTTGGGGCTCTTCAACTCTCATCTAATATTTTAGTTATCCCTCCTAACTAAAAATAAAAATAAAAAATTGCCCATTTCTTATACCAATAAGAGGACATTAAAACTATTGTTGTTCTTCAACCCTTAAACTTGTTTCTCCCCCACCTTTATCCAATATTTTATAATTGTCTCTCTCCTCTGAGATAGATCCTGAAGCTCAAATAAACCTGAATCTTTGGGTCCTTCAACCTAACCAAGGGTTGGTTATAGGAGTGGAAGGGAACTTGTTACAGGTTCTCATATTTAAGTCCCCATATTTAAACAACAACAAATTCAACAAATAATTTGTGAATTTTACAAACAAGTCTTTGTTCTAGGTTCTTGAAATCAACTTTTTAAAATGTGATTCCTTTTCTTAAGAAACATGCATTTTACTGGGTAAGATTTGGTCTACATAGACAAACATAATACAAGGTAGGGTGAGATGGGGTCAAAAGAGAAAGATTTTGACAAAATATTATTCAACAATTAAAATATTTTATTGGCATTATCTTTATATCATAGACATTTCTGAGGGGAAAGAAAAACCCTTTCCCTCCTCCAGGCTGAACATTCACAGGAAGAAAAACGATTAAGCAAAAACATAAGATACAGTGACCATATCTGATATGTACATTATATTCTGCCCTACTAGTCCTGCCCCCACCCCATATCATGAGTAAGAAAGTCTGTTTTATTATCTGTTTTGGGGGATTTCCATTGGTTTTTCAGTTGCTCAGAACTCACCTTCATTATAGTGATCTTTTCCTTTATACTATTGTGACATTGTGCATATTTTTCTTTTGGTTTTGCTTCTTTCTGTTTTGGGGTAGCTAGGTGGTGCAGTAGATGAGTGCCAAACCTGGAGTCAGGAAGACTTGACTTCAAATCTGGCTTCAGACACTTACTAGTTGTAGGACCCTGAGCAAATCATTCAACCCTATTTGCCTCTGCCCTCACCTATAAAATGAGCTGGAGAAGGAAATGGCAAACCTCTCCAAGTATCTTTGGCAAGAAAATCCCAAATTGGGCTCATGAAGAGTCAGAGAGGACTCTTTCCTCCCTCCCATTAGCCCCTCTTTAAATATAACCCTAAAGAACCCTGGGAAGTCCTTTTGGATATTTGGATCAGTTAAGTATGAAATATTTATTGGACAACAATAGACAGCAATCTTTTCTGCTCTGTAAGCAAATGGATCTGGGAAGAATCATGGGACTGGAAAAGATAGAACATAATAGTAGTGCAATAAGGGATGGAGGTGGGGTTCTGAAAATTAGGGAGAGAACTATGGGAAGCTGATTTTAGAAATTTTAAACCATCACAGTTCATTCTCCATCTTTCCTTTCAACACAAAAGTAATATTGAACTATGGCAAAGGTAAACTGCCTAGATAGGATGGGACTTATTTGGAAGTTTTCCTATTCAACTAGATGGCTGTCCATTACTTTTGGCTTATTTATCTTCAATTTGTCAACCAAAAGTTTTGTTTAGTGGACAGATAGTAAAGATAGTTTTCATTATTATCAATTTAAAAGGATGGACAGATTAGAAACTGTTAGTTCTCATTATTAGAAACTTAAAAGGGTAGATAAATTGAACATATCTTTTCTCTCTTTTGTTAAGAATGTTATTTCTTGCTTCTCAATTACCCCCTTAAAATGTACGACTTCCCACTAATGAAGATTAATCAACTTAACATGTTTGTTCAGTGAAGAAATTATTAGATTGCAAAAAAGAAAGCCACACAACCAGAAATTCCAAATGTACTGTTCAATCAATATTAGCCTGTTATTAGTTAGCACTCGATAATAATTTTCACTATAATATATAGTAAAATGTAGAGGCAGCACAGCATAGGGACTATATAGAATGCTGGGCTTATCAGGAAAACGTGGGTTGAAATTGTGCCTCTGACACATTTGTTAAGTGACTTTTGACATGTCACTTAATCCCTGTCTCTCAAGCAACTTACTGAGAATTTCTCCCCTCGGTAATAGGGTAAATTATTACAAAATTAATAAACAACACTGCCACCGGCATTCTGATTATATAGATATGGAGGAGCATAAGGCTCAGGGAAAACTCATTTAAAAATTTTATTTAGCTGTGAATAACTTTTCTGAAATAGGTATTCATTCACCTTCTTAAAATTAGTTTTCCAATTTAAAATAAGAATGACAAAATTTTCTGAAAATATTTCTCATGAATCAATATTAGCTCTTTACTTCATAGGAATGTAGAATTCAAAAGGTAGAATAAACCAAAATTAATATTTCTTTTGTTTGAAAAAGGGCTTTATTTCTCTCAGTTGCTAATTCAGTATACATTTCACTGGCTTTTTTCTATCATGACATTCAAAAAGGGGAAATTGAATCTGATTCCCTACCTGCTTTGGTCAAGAGAGACTGCTGGATTTAGAGTTAGGATTTGGGCTAATATCTCTGTTTGGTCATTTCTAATTCCCTGGGTTTCTAAGGTACTTAGACAGTTTTCCCATCTACAAATGCACTCATTTGTAAGATGAAATGACTTCTAATGTCCCTTCTACCTCTGAATCCATGATCTTGTGATTAATAGTCAGCTATCAGCATGTGTGTGCTACAAAAAATGCCCATCATAATAAATGTCATATTGTGCCTTAAAACTATAGGATATCAGGTTCTCATCCATAATTTCATAACTTAATATATTCCATAACTGACAGGGTGTCAGGAAAAATCATATATTTTTCTGGAGAGGCATCAGAGAAGAGTGGAAAGTTAGTCAATGGACTGAGAGCTCTATTATTGTGTGACCTTAGGCAAGTCATTTAATTGACAAGATTCAGCTTCCTTATTTTTAAAATGAGATGGTTGGAATAGGTTATCTCTAATGTAGCAATTATAAAACTTTTTAGATCCTAGTACATTATTTAAAATTACTGAGAATTCCCCAAAGAGCTTTTGTTCATGTGGGTTATAACTTTCAATGTTTACCATTAGATTGTAAGCTCCTCTAAGGCAGGAACTGTTTTTTACCTCTTTATCTTTGCACAGTGCCTGGCACATAGAAGACACTTAATAAATATTTATTGACTGATATAAAGGGTCTCACAGAACCCCAAGGATCCCCAGACCACCCTTTGGGAACCACTACTCTAATCTATCTTCTAGCTCTAGCATTCTGTGATCCAAAGATAATAATCTTTTTAGTCCAAGGGAAATTTCTCTAATTTATCATTTTTCTACCTTTTATATTACTCACCCAACAAGATAGGGAAACCAAAAAACTTGATAGAACAATACCTGCTAACAAGCAACATTAAGGTAGGTTAAAGTGTTTTGGGATTCCTGGCTGCACAATTTGAGAAACACTGATAATAGGTCACATTTTTATACTGCTTTACCAATAATAAACTCCCTGAATCAAGGCAAGCATTATTCACATCTTATGGACAAGGAAACTGATGTTCAGAGAGGGTAACTTGCCTATGGGTGACATAGCTAGTCTTTGGCAGAGCCATAATTTAAACTATTTAACAACATTTATGGGGAATCAACAATAGTACTAAAATTTTATCATGGTTTCTTTTCTATTCAAACATTATTTTTTAAATGTTAAAATTTCTTTACTAACTTGCTCTTGACATTTTAGAAAGATATTTCAAATGTCAGACTAAACATTTGGGGCTAAAAATCTTTTTAAGTGAAAGCCTAAGCCTTCAATTTATGTGCCTTTCACAGGTTTAAAATAGGAACATTGTCCATGTTTACTATCTATGGTATTGGAAAACATTAAGAAGAAATAATTGTGTTTGGGCAAAGGATGCAATAATACGGGATTAATCTGTGTGATGGTGAGGCATTAATCATGTAACTAACATCTCACATGTCTACAATGCAGTACCATTTATAGAGTACTTTTACATACATAACTCATGGGTCTCTTTCTAACTACTCTGCCAATTAAGGGTAGCTGTTATTATGGCCATTTTAAAGATAAGAAAAATGAGATTTGGAAAACTGGAATGGCCCAGGGTCATTTAGCCATTAAGTCTTACACCTGGGACCTAGGCTTAAGTCTTATGTCTCCAGGGCCTTATGGTATAGTGGAAAGAATGCTGGATTTAGAGGTCTGAAATGGAGAGGTAAATTCAAACTCTCTAAACTTCCTCTTCCTCTTTTGTAAAATAATAATCTGTAGTATTTCCTTCACGGTTGTTGTGATGATTGGATGAAATGAGGTAAAGTGCTTTGTGAACCTGAAAGTGTTATAGAAATGCCAGTGAATCTTTTCAGTCATTCAAATCCTCTGGGGTTGTTTGAAATGCTTCTCATTGCTATTTTTCTTAAGAGTTTAAGAAAACCTTTGGCAACACCAGAAAATTAACAGGGGTAGCTCTGGGGTACAGAAGAGATGCATATCACCTCCTCCTTCACCTTTTACCCCTACTCTAAAGTCTCTCAAAATTGGAGCAGTCTTAATTGTCAAGAGCCAAATCAAGTTAATGAACATTTATTAAGCTCCTACTATGTGGGCTCAAATGAGATATTTGTAAAAAGTTTGGCACAGTACCTTGAACATAGTAGGATCTTAATTTAGGCTTCTTCCCTACCCTTTCCTACTGTGTAACAGTGCTATATTCAGGAAATGTAAAAAAAGGCAAGGGGCAAAAAATCATAATTCCTGATCTCAAGGAACTCACCATGCAAAGGAGGAAGATAAAACGACTATGCATGAGCAAGATATGCAAACATACATGTGTATATATAAACATGTATGTGTGTATATAGACATATAAATATAGAGATATATAGATATGTTTAGTCGTGTCCAACTCTTCATGACCTCATTTGAGGTTTTCTCAGCAAAGATACTAGAATGGTTTGTTATTTCCTTCTCCAGTTCATTTTATAGATGAGGAAACTGAGGTCAACAGAATGAAATGATTTGTCCAGAATCACACAGCTATTAAGTATCTGAGGTCAAATTTGAACTCAGAAAGAGGAATCTTCCTAACTTCAGGCCTGATGCTCTATCCCACCAAACAGCATATGTGTATGTGTATGTACACCAAATTAATCATTTTGGTTAATGTTACATGTCTTCCTTCTGTTGATTAATATGCATGATATATATATCACATATTGAGCAGATATAATTATACAGAAGATAATCAACAGGAAGGCACTAGCCTTAAAGGAAAATCAGAAAAAGTAAATGATGCACTTAAATTTAAAGCAGACTTAATTTACTACCAAAATCAAAATTTGTCAAGGGGCATCAAGGAGTCAGCTGTCAAGTTGAATAAATATTCATTCCCAAAATAGTCAACAAGTATTTATTAAGTACCCACCAGGTGCAAGGCACTATGCTAAGCCCTGGAAATACAAAGTAAAACAAAGTACCTGCCCTCAAAGAGCTCACATTCCAATGGAGTAGCAAACAATTATGGTATGTATAAACAAAATATCTAAGAGTTATGAAGAATGTCAAACAAATCTGGATTTGTTCAAGAGACAGGATGCTAACAATGATAATATGTTACCACCAAGCAGTACTCTGTGATACTCATACTTTTACTTCGCTGCCCTTGAAGTGGGGTGCAAAAAGGGGTTGAGAAGTAATAAGAATAGGTGGTGTGGGTTCCTGGCTCTGTAGTTACATTCTAGAAAGTTTTACACCTGTTATGGATTGCAAGTCTTGAAGGGAGAAATCAGCGTTTAAGATTTGAGGGGCATGGGAAGGGCTGTGCAAAAGAGGAGAGAGGGGTTTGTAGAATGAGACCAGACAACCCAGGGTAACGTAGAGAGATCCAACGGCAGGAGTCCCCGGAGGGGTCTCTACCAATGTGTCTTTCCTTAGAAATTCTTCGTGGTGAACTAAGGGATAGGCGTTGTGAAAGACGGCGAAAAGCTCCCGAGTGAAGTCCAGAACCTCCCCTGGGGATTTAAAAAAAAAAAGAAAAAAGAAAAAAGAAACCCTTAACGGAAAAAAAAAACCCAAAAAACTAAAAAACTAAAAACAAGGGGGGGCCTTGTCTCGGTCAACAACACTAGAACATCCTTTCTCCACTAGTGTGTCTGTGGCCATGGAAACGGGAGGGGACGGCCCTAGCCTGGGCAAGCATGCGCAGTAGCCCAAAGTGGCGCGGGTTGTGTGAGGTGAAGCTCTCCCCAGGTTTTTTTCTCCCCTTCCGCTTGAGAACTACAACTCCCAAGAGGCCTCTGGGCTGCAGCGCTTCTCCTTTTCTCCCCTTCCCTCTCCCCTCCTCCGCCTCCCGGGCCCTTAACCCTTCTCCTCCTCCTTCCTATTCTCCTCCCTCCTTCCCCCGCGTGTCTCCTCCCCTCTCTTTCGCTGTGTGTCACTGACCCAGAGGCAGGGTGAGGCGGAGGGGGGACCGTGGGGGGCGCCGCCGCCGCTGCGCTCGCTGCTCGGGTTCGCGGTGCGTGCGTTCTCTTCCCCCGCCGGGATCGCCCCCACGCCAGGGGGCTCCGGAGCCTCCCCATTTCTCTTTCTCTCCCTCTCTGCCTCCTGGTTCCGTCGCTCCAGTTCCGGGGCCAACTTCTCGTCAGTCGGCGCTCGCCGGGCTCGAGAGAAGCCCGCAGCAGCGGCGGCGAATCGGAGGACTGGGGCTTCCGTCAAGTCTCTGGCTTTAGCCACCCCCTCTACCTCCAAGCTCCTCTTTCAGTGTCGGTGGAGGAGCTGTGAGGGATTCCAGTCACCGCCGGAGATCGCCCGGTGAGTATCACGACTGTCGGGAGGCTGCGCGCGCGCTTCTTCTCTGTGAGGGGGTTAGGGGGGTGGGGAACTGGACCGGCTGACCTACGCTGTGTGTACGGGGGAGTTGGGGGGGGGGGTTGTGAGGGGAAGGTTTTGTTTGGAAAAGGAGGTGGGAGAAGGAGAGACTCCAACTTCCCCCCGACTCTTGCTGCGTTTCCTAGGTTTATCTTTCCCCCTACCCCCCAGGCCGAAGGAGCCCAGGATAAAGCAGTTTCTCACCATCCAGAGCCCTGGGAAGAAAGAGGAAGTGCCTTTGTCCTGGAGCTACCCGGCCCGGACCCTTCTCTCCCTCCCCCCTCCCTAAACCCTTGCGGACTCCGGCCGGGGGTTGGGGGGGGGGTCGGGGAGGAGGCGAGCATCCGCCAACTCTCAGCTTCTTCTCATTCACCCCCCCCATTCCCCTCCCCCGCCCCCTCACC
>NC_058131.1:117235989-117251459 GCF_016433145.1 Gracilinanus agilis | reverse complement strand
AACTTCCCCCCGACTCTTGCTGCGTTTCCTAGGTTTATCTTTCCCCCTACCCCCCAGGCCGAAGGAGCCCA
This sequence comes from Gracilinanus agilis, assembly GCF_016433145.1. Taxonomy (NCBI): domain Eukaryota; kingdom Metazoa; phylum Chordata; class Mammalia; order Didelphimorphia; family Didelphidae; genus Gracilinanus; species Gracilinanus agilis. The sequence continues at coordinate 117,251,388 of NC_058131.1, read as the reverse complement.
GGATAAAGCAGTTTCTCACCATCCAGAGCCCTGGGAAGAAAGAGGAAGTGCCTTTGTCCTGGAGCTACCCGGCCCGGACCCTTCTCTCCCTCCCCCCTCCCTAAACCCTTGCGGACTCCGGCCGGGGGTTGGGGGGGGGGGGTCGGGGAGGAGGCGAGCATCCGCCAACTCTCAGCTTCTTCTCATTCACCCCCCCCATTCCCCTCCCCCGCCCCCTCACCTTAGCTCTCCTGGCTCAGGGCCTTGTGTTTTCCTGCTGAAGAAGCCGGCCAGAGTGGGGAAAGAGGGGGAAACAAAAGAGAGGGAAGAGTTTGGGGGGCTGGGGTGTGAAGGAGAGGCGCGGATTTTTCTTTTGTGGTTACTAGATAAGTTCTTTCCCCACTCCTTACCCTTATATAACGCCGTCTTCCAACTTAGTATTTTTTTTATTATTGTTATGATTATTGTCATTATCTCGGCTTGTCTCTCGGGCCTCCTTTCATCTCTAGATCTCCGAACACTTTACAAATACAAATTAATTAAGCCACCTAGCACCCCTGAGGGAAGAGTCGATAGACCCGTTTTGTAGGTGGGTATACTGAGGGCTCTGAAGAAGCCCTGTAATTGTAAATCAGCAACTGTGAGATGCGTGAAACTTGTGTCTGGGGAAATCCCGGCGCACTAATGGGAAAAAATTCGGTTCCCAGAATGTCCCTGGGATGAAGGCAAATACAGCCACTTTACTCGTATGTCAACTGAAGTCTCTTAGTCTTAGTAATTGTTGGGTAGTTAAAACAGTACTACCGCTTATAAAGACTTGGCTCCTAACATAGTGAGAGGATTTCTTCACTATAGCTCATAATTGACTAAGACTTAGAGAAGTATTGTGAACTATATACTTATTTTTGGTGGACAGCCTAATTACTGTAGAAAACTTGAATTGGATCTTTAAATAAAATTTTTTACCTTCTCAAACTCAAATGCATTTTTAGTCTTTCAACAATAATATATTTGTAAATATTCTAGAGGGCCTTCTTATAAGCAAGATGCTGCTCCGGCTACCTGGTTTTGTTAAAGTCCTTTGGCTTTTTCCTACTCTTCAAAGTGTTATCATTCGGACCCATAGCAGTTGGACATTCCAAAGAAAGCATCCTGCAAACTTCTTAAAATTTCGAACTCCAAAGATACTCTGTTAAAGTGCTAGTTTGTAATGCCCCCTTTTTTTATTGCTTTCAGATAAGACATCTTGTTTTCTTAGGCTGGCCAGATGTGTATCTCTTCAAGACATTATGTTCCTTTATTCAAATACAGTTTTTCATGTTTTTTGTTTTTTTAGTTAGTATTCATCTGCACAGCATGATCTTGTCCGGCATCTTAAACTGGTCTATGAATGTTTATGACTGTTTTTAATAGCCTGTTCATGAGTTTATTTTTTTTGGTAGTTGAGCAAATTGAAAGTTACCAGAAATGGCTTTAAATTTAATGCATTATCTCTGTGGCTTGTTTCCTGTTTCTGTGAACTAAAGCTATCTCCATAACAGGTGTAAAGAAGTACTTTATAGTAAATTAAGGAAGAATTTAACTCGATATTTGCATAGGTGCTTCCAATTGTAGGATACTGCTGTTAAATTGTGGTCTAGCCTATTGCCCCTCTGACTAAACTTATACATTAATGTATTTAAAAGTGAAAGTGAGTCATTGAGAGCTTCACAAAGAGGATTATCAAAATAACAAACTGCATCCCTTCCCTTGCTCTCCTTAGATCTTGGATTAAAAACAAACCAGACTCTGGGTGTGGGAAGAAAGTAGCATTTGTGAAATCTTGTCTTGAAGTAAGTATAGTGTGTCTTCTAAGAAATTTACCCTCCTTTTTAAAGAATGTGCCGCTCAAATATAATTCAGAGCATTGGAATTAATGTAAAATGGCATATTGTCTTGATGCTAATTTTTATTTTGACTTGGAAAAACGAGATAGAAATGGATTGTGCCAATAGAGACAGATATATTTTGGGTCCCTCCCCTTCCTTAACTTCATCTGTTAAGTGGCCATACAGTTGGTTGACATTTACATAGCTCTATGACAGATTAGCAAATGAGATTTATCTTGGACCCTTTGTACTTTAGAGAAGCTACTTGAACGAACTCTTTATTCAGTTACTGGAGTCCATAGTCAGGAGGCAGCCTTGTCCGGGGGAGTTTATCTTTGAACATTCCCCAGCTTCTATCTTTTAACCTCAGGATCCATACCTACCTTTACTGACAAAAGAGTCTAAAGGAATGAGAGGAAAATACATGTGGAAGAATTGGGTGAGACACTACACTACCAAGGCAGTTTGTGAGTATTTCAACCTCCATTCAGCTTATCAGAAATATGTGTATGCTGAGTGTATACTGTCATTTGAAGAACATCCTGGATTGTGAGTGTTGAATAGTTTAGGTGATGAGTAGTTGTGTTTTATGAACAACCATTGTTTTCAAGAAGACATTCAGTTTTGATAGCTGGTAAAATGGACAAAACCTGAAGGTTACTTCTTACAGATTACCACTGAAGCATTTGTGTGTGTGTGTGTGTGTGTGTGTGTGTGTGTGTGTGTGTGTGTGTGTGTGTCCTGTNGTGTGTGTGTGTGTGTGTGTGTGTGTGTGTGTGTGTGTGTGTGTGTGTGTGTGACCTGTAAAATGGAATACCTTACTTAGCAGAGTTATTGGGAAGAAAGTACTTTGTGTTACATCTGAGTAAACTTTCAAAGCACTTCTAAATATGAGCTATTATTAAAGATTTTTTTAAACTACAGAATTTTCAAAATAATCATTCTGGAATATGCAAGAAGATGACAGGATTTTTGTTGAGTGTTTCTTTTGAGAAATTGTTCCCAAAGGAGTAGTTAGCGTAATTATTATTTTTTTTAATTGGGGAAGGCAGTAGCAAAAATAAGTTTGAGGCCAATCTGAGGAAGGAAGAAATAGAAAGAAATATTGTTAGTGGTAGAGAATCATGATTTTTAAATTCTTAAAATAATACAGATGTCCTTAAGTTACTTGTTTTAGGCAAAAATGTCTTTTTTTTCAATCTCTGAACTTTTATTTTTTATATTATTTATAACTGAATAAGTATATATCGGCATTCTGAACTAAGACCTGTGAAGTAATTTCTACAGAACACTGGTACAGGCCACATTCATTAAGATTACATGCTTTTGTTTAGCATTTTATACTTTGCTACTGCTGAAGAACTAGCAAAAAAAATTTCAGTTCACCTCTAATTGTATCACACATAAAAACTAAATAGAAACAATTCTTTCTAGAATTAGGACTTGTGGTGTTTTGTTTTTTTCAAGTTTAAACTCTAAACCAAAATATTCCCTATATTGGTTTTATATTAGGCCTCTAGAAGAGATAAAGGTCATTGATTTGGTTATGATTTCAGGACCTGCTACTAACTTTTTCTTTAAATATTAGGTAGGATATATCACTTCTCTGAATATTATATATATTACACATGATCATAGCCAATAGTTAGATCTAAATGCTATTTACTTGGCACAGGTAGCATAAGTTCTCAAATATTAATTTGGGTGCAAGATATTGTTACATGTGCTATTAGGTTTAATAAAACTAAATTTATCACAGAGTCAGAAAGACCTGGGTTCACATCCAGTCTCTCATATTTACCAGCTGTTTGGCAAGCTACTTAAACCTAAGTTTCCTTATCTGTAAGAACAGGATAATGATACATTTATCCTTTCTACCTCACAGATTTTTATGGTTCAAATAAGATAATGTATGTGAAATACTTTGCCAGCCTTGAAGCACTATCTGAATATCAGCTGTTAACCTTTCATGAAGGAATATGAACATTTGCAAGTTTTCTCTCCAATGGAATTGCTGATTATTGTTAGTAGCAAGTATTCTATAACTTTTGGACATTTAATTGAAGCCTTTCATTTAACATAGTTACCTATTTATCTACAGAGATAAGCCAAGAAGAAAGACTAAAGGTGACATTAATAGAAATAAACTTTAAGGAATTCTAAGGAATTGGAAGAATCTGATTAATTTTTCTAAATACAATAATGTTTTGCCTGCTAATCAGTACTGCAACAAAATTAATTAAAAGCTATATTGACATAGTATTAACTTCTTTAATATAATAGCCCAACATTACACCACACCATTTTTAGGAGGAAAACTGATGTTGATGACTATAATTGGGGGAAATCTGTGACTTTAGTTAGCAACATCCACCTAAGCTAAATGTTTGGAATGTAATTTTTTTTAAATCTAGAATATAGCACATATAGCCTCAATGTAAGGTAATTGACTTCCTTTTCCAGTGAATCTGTAGCCAATTTTTCTCTCATAATCTGCCTCCTGAGAGAAGTTGCTAATTCTAAAAATATATCAGTTCCCCATTTTCCCATTATCCACTACAACTTTTTGTTGTTGTTTGCTTTTGCTTATGACTTTCTTCCCTGAACTTAGGCCATAGTATGCTTAACTATGCCTGACAGTACAGATAGTTGGTATAATGCTTTGGTTAGATCACAGCTAAATTTCAGTGTCTACTCTATAGAAGCCAAGTTTTTGTTAAGCAGAAGGAATGCTACTTAAAAAGATTATTTTTTTAGAACAAACAAAATGTACAAATGAACATTGCCCTTGAGACTATAAGCTCCTAACATTTTTGTTACTAAAATTGTATATAGGGATTCTCTTTTAAAATTGCCTCTATAGCCAGCTTGAAAACTACAAGAAAAAAACTGGTCATATTGCTCCATAGAGTTTTTTAACCAAAGCTGGTAAATAGTAGCAAGATCACCTATCTATTTCATCAGACATGAGTGAAAAACTCTTTAGCTGTTTTCAAAAACCAAATGTAGTATCAAAGAATGAAGACCTCCGAAAGCTTAAAAGGCTTTTCCAGAAGAGAAGTTCCAAGACTATTTCAAGCAGAACAGCATTGTTGGCATAATGGTGTAGCCTCCAGAATGACTCTCTTAAGGATTACAACATTCATTTGAATATATTATAAAGATTAAGTTTTTTAAAACTATATTATTTCATAGCTATGGTCTATAAAAATTCAAGTATGCAAAGCAAACACTCTAGATATAGATTTATTGCATCATAGTCTGAAGGAATGGAGCTTTCAAAAATTCATATGAACCTTGCATTCTGAGTAGGTGTTTTACAGTATTATTCATTCCAAAATTCTTGTGTTGATATAAATATTTCCATTTTACAGATGGGAAAACTCAGGTTCTATGATCATTGTGATAAGAGATGAAGGTTAATTTCAGGTCTTTATAGCTATAACTTCATTTCCAGGTTTTTAGTTTGAGAAAATGTTTATTTCTTGGAAAGAATTATTTATTAGTATTAGATCAATTGGAATTATTCCAGAAGTTTGAAAACAATATGCCAGCACGTACATGCTCTGCCCCCCCTTTGTGTTTTTGTATTTGACAAAGAAATTTGTTTGCTCAAAGGAGTTTTCAACTTTTATTATTACACAGGTCTCCATATTTTTTTTTTAATTTTTTTTTTAAACCCTTGTACTTCGGTGTTTTGTCTCATAGGTGGAAGATTGGTAAGGGTGGGCAATGGGGGTCAAGTGACTTGCCCAGGGTCACACTGCTGAGAAATGTCTGAGACCAGATTTGAACCTAGGACCTCCTGTCTCTAGGCCTGACTCACTCCACTGAGCTACCCAGCTGCCCCCTCCATATGTTTTTAGAAATGTTTTTTTTCCTACCTAAATAGTTGAACTTATCAGTTATCCTTTATTTGTTTAACATATGTCTGTAAATATGTATATAGATCCTTAATAAAAAATAATTTACATATACCTGATTTAAAAGAAACCTAAGGAGATTTAAAATAGTTTGTAAAAACCCCACTAATTCTTACCCCAGTACTTCATTTGGGTAGGGAAATGACCCTGGATTGAGCTTGCAGATCCTACAAAGTTGAATGTATTGTTGAAGGGCCTGCCCAGCTAAATTTGGAGAAATACATCACCAAACATTGGTCACCAACTAATAATTTTTATTTTTTGGTAACAGCAACTTTATAATAAGATCTAAAAAGGGTAGAATGAATCCAATTTGGGGCTACATTTAATACAACTTCTACCTTAATCTTTTTCAGTAGTAGTAAGTGCTGCTTGGAGTTCAGTTTACATATTGCCTCAGGTTATATAGCCTTGGACAAGTCAGTTAGCCTTCTTCAGCTTCAATTAATTCATCTGTAAAGTGAAGATAATAGTATCTACCCTCCAACATTTGAGAGAATTAAATGAAATAATATGTAAAATGCTTTGCAAACTTTAAGCACTACATAAACACTATTTGATTTATAAGCTATAGAGTGAATTACTTAATGTCCTTTGTACACTAGCCCAATTTTCTTGGAACATAGGACTTGTGCCCCATTCCTGGCTTCCCTGTTACTCTGAGAGTCTAAACAAGCCAAACAAACTTGTATACTTTATTCATCTGTAAAATAAAGACTAGCATTTGTTCACAATGGACTTTAAAATTCTTCAGGCAGTGATGATAATTCTATATGGTAGCTCAAATTTTAAAAGACTCCCATAAAATAGACTTCCAGACAGTTCTTTTGTTAATGACTTGTATTTCCTGAAGTTATGTGAACGAATACAATCCTTATTACATATACTAAGGAAAGGAGATTTGATTCTTTTAAAAAATAATAATAAAGACACTATGTACTTTATGTGTACTTAAGTATATTGATCCTTATAAAGCCCATTTAGACAACTCAGTTTTTAGCTGATCAAAAGTTTAGCTCAATTTTAGAGCTCTAGATTTAGCATCACATTACCTGTGTCTCTCTAAACTTTGCCCATTGAACTCTATGCATAATTTCTTATCCTATACTCCTCTAGGTCATTTCTTGTCACTCATGTTCTCCTACCTGTTGTCACCCTAACCATTATTTTCCCTCTTTGCTGCACCTGCCACCTCTTCTGTTTAGTGGACTTAAAAGCAGGCAGAGCCTTTTGCTTCATGCTATACCTTGATTCAGTAAATTGACAGCAAGAGATTTAGAGTTCTCCCTTATTTGGGAGATTTAGAAACCATTAATCTGAAGTTTAATAATTGGCCAATAACGCCAGAACTCCCCTCCTTTCTTCTACTTGCTCTTCCTTTATCTTTTCTTGCTTTTTCTGGGTCAGAAATTTTTGAAAGAATGGTACCCTCTTTCAAATGGGTTACCAGCAGACATTTTTTGTTTATTTACTGATTTGAGAAATAGTCTAAATTTAGATGGTAACTGATGATGCTCTGATCTTCTCTACAGAACCAAAAGGACATTTGAATTAACTGCCTATCCGAAATTTCAATACTGACTGTCATTTTCTGTCTTTCCTATTTGTTGCCTTTCCCGCATAATGTTAGACAGTTGCTATCATTTTAAATGGTAATTTGGCCATGGAACAAGCTGCATGTTTCTGAACTGTTAGGTATCTATCTGTTTGATGTTTGAGAAGGGAGAGGATAAAAATATCTGTATTGTAGGGAAGTTTAACAGATGTTCTTGACCTTGCCTTCCTTGGGGGGGAGTGAATTATGAAATGATTAGCATTGATTCTTGCTAGCCAGTGGGTGCTCAGTCTGATGCTTCTTATGCTAGTTGATTCAAACTTAATTCTGTCTCGAAAAGATCACTTTGATTATCTTCATTAACACTCACTGGGTGAAGAGAAACAATTGGAGGTGCTTTGTTTGTTCTTCAAAACCTAAGTGCCATATTTCTGGTTTTTGGCAGACAATATTACTAAGTACTTCATGTTCCTCTGGGTTTTTGCCAGATTAAATGTACTGTGTGTACTCGAAACACCAAAAGCAGACTTTAATTTTAGACTACAGCTAACAATATTGATTTTTCTTCGAATTGTTCCTTCCTACTGATCCTTTTAATTTACTATCAAAAGAAGAATGGCCTCTGTGTTAACAAAACTTGCTCATAAGAGCTTTGCATAAGAAAACCTGTTGAATTTGTGATTTTGATAATTAATACCTTAGCTCCAGGTTAGAAGCTGTATCCTTAGAAGTTGGACTATCTCCACTTGTCTGAAACTCCTTTTTACTTAATAGTGCACTATTCTCATTGGATTATTTCATTGGAGAGAGTACATCAATTCCCAGGCTAAGACTTAACTCCTTTATCAAACCAAAAGCAGCTTTGATGAATTTTGAGGCAATCTAATCAACATGAGCCAGTTCTGAGACCTTATCGATTAATCTCAGAAGTCTTTTGGCTTATAATTGACTCTTTCAGCAAAGGAGAAAGGTTTAACAAAAATGCTTATTTTAGTTTTATCTTTGTTTTAGAAATAGTCTGTAGGAATTAATTTGTATCTATTTCAATTTTTGAGTGCTGATTTTAAAGCATTTGTCACTAAAGAACGTGTAAAATTATTTGCACAAAAAGCATTTGCTAGGTTTCAGAAGTGAGTAGGCTGTTAGTGATTCAGTTTTGCCCCCTCTTGTTTCCCACCCACTTCTTAAATTGAAATCACCTCCTTCTTAACATCTAGTAGCCCTGAGTCATAGCCTCTACTTCTTGGCAGAACTTCTAAAGAAGGATTGTCATTTGGAAAAGCTCACGTTGAAGTGAAATTTTCAGAAAACAATCTGAATCATAGATGATTGATTATAGTAATACAAATTAAATGTTATGGACTCACTAGTATCTGTGAAAATTCTTGCAGGTATATTTTTACTGTAGGGCTTATAAATGCTGAGAAGTTTCCTTTTAGCTGATTTTCTAGTTTCTTTTTTTAACATCTTCAAGTGAAGTTTGTTTTACAGTTCTTTATTGAATAAGCTCATCAGATAAAATTACCTATAGGAAGTTCTTTTGATATCCTCAATTTCTCTTATTATTGAGCCCACAGTTCTAAAGGTTCCATTCAAGAAAAGTAACAAGCATTTATTAAATGCCTTCTGTGTGCCAGGCACTATGCTAAGCACTTTATAAATATTAGGTCATTTGATCCTTACAATAGGCTTGGAGGGATAGGTACTGTTATCCCAATTTTATAGTTGAGGAAACTGAAACAGATGTTAAATGATTTACCCAGATGTGTAAGGTAAAATTTGAACTCATATCTTCCTGACTCCAAGCCCATTTGTTTATTCACTATGCCACTTAGCAACCTTGGAATTCATCTGTTTTTAGCTTAAAATAAAAAAAGGTTTCTATTTCATGTGACTGCATCACAGATAAATTGTATAGAAAGTTCATGTGAACCCTTAATTCATAATTGAATGCAAACCTATACATCATTAATGATGACATATGATATCACTTTGTTGATAGGAATAAGGCAGTTAAAATATATATTAAAAGATAATCCTAGATTAATATTCACTTCTGGGAACAAGATTTTTGTGTTTTTTTTTCCAGCAAAGCATATAAGTGGAGGGAACATCAGCATAACTGTATATGAGGTTTTGCAGAGTACTTTAAATATATTATTTCATTTGATCTACATAATTTTTTGAAGTAAGCCAGTACTTCAAAAGCAGTTATTTCAATATGGAGTAGCTATTATTATTATTCCCCCCCTTTTAACAGATGAGAAAACTTGGAACTCAAAGAGGTTTAATGACTTATGTATCATCACACAGAAGCTATCAAGCAGAATTTGTTCTTTTTTAAAATTATTATTTAAAAGTATTTGTCCATGCTTACATGATTCATGTTCTTTCCCTCCCCCTTCTTGGAACTGACAAGTAATCTTTCTGGTTTACTTGTATTATCACTCAAAACTTATTTCCATATAATTCATTTTTGTAATAGAGTAATCTTTTAAAACTAAAACCCCAAATCATATACTTATGAACAAGTAATAAATCATTTGTTTTTCTTCTGCATTTCTACTCCCACAATTTTTTTCTCTGGATATGGATAGTATTCTTTCTCATAAGTCTCTCAGAATTGTCCTGGACAATTTTTTGCTATTAGTAGCAAAGTCTTTTACATTTGATCATCCCATAATGTCAGTTACAGTGTATAGTGTTCTGGTTCTGCTCATTTCCACTCCACATCAGTTTGTGGAGGTCTTTCCAGCTCAAATGGAAATCAAGCAGTTCACCATTCCTTATAGGACAATGGTATTCCATCACCATCATATACAACAATTTGTTCGGCCATCCCCCAATTGAGGGACACCCCCACATTTTACAATTTTTTTTGCCACCACAAATAGCACAGCTATAAATATTTTTGTACATTTTTTTTATTTCTTTGGGGTACAAACCTAGAAGAGGTATTGCTGGATCAAAGGTCAGACAGTGGTTAGTCTCTCAGTCTTCAGTCTGAAAGTCCCGAGTTCCGATCTTCAAAGGAAAGGAAGGTGTGATACAGTGGGAGAGGCTTCTGGAGACAAAGAAGGGTCACTTGGCTTGGGCTTGGCCCTCAAGGGAATGATCATCCAGACTCAAACTCAAAATAACGTCTATTGTTAATCTGAGACTAGTGAAGTTGGACTTTACCTCAGGGAAGAATTCTCAAGTGATAAGGTCAAACTAGTGGCTTTCATCTTTTAATCTAAATAAACTGGGGTTCATTAAATCTTGCTGGCTACAAGTTTGGGGGCTTCTAGATTCCACGTTGACAACAGCTAGTCTAAGAACAGATTTGAACTCAAAAAGTGGAGTCTTTCTGACTCTAGACCTGGTATTCTGTACACTGCCCCATTTAAGGTCATTTAACTTTTCTGAGCCTCAGTTTCCTCATTTCTAAAATAGAGATAAAAGCCAGCCAACTACTTCTGTAGGGCAAGCAAGCAGCAATGCATTCTGAAAGAGATGATGGGCCACATGTACCAAGCAAGTCATACCACTATTACCATCCCAGCCACCACTTCCCCTTAGACGCTGACTGATGGAGATATCTGAGACTACATGGCCATCTTTAAGAGGAGCAACCCCTATGAAAAAGAGTCTCTCTTCTACTTCCCCCACTGATACCAGTGCCAATCAAGCATGAATGGCCGGCTTCTTCTCAGATCACCAGTCCCCTTTAAACACCTGAAGACTTCTCCTCTTCATCCAGCCTGGCAGGTACTTCTGCAGATGCTACACTCCCTCTACCTCAGGAACTATAGTTACTGACTTGGAAAATAAAGTTCTTACCACCAAAGTTCAATGATTCAACATCAGAAATAGATAGGATTTTATCAGTGGAAATGACATTAAAGAAGCCCCACTATCTACTTTGCCACTTTTAACAACTAGAGGACCTTTCCATGATTTGAAACTGAGTTCTCATATGTATTTTTTTCCTTATTATAATGAGCTTCTTGAGAGCCGGGACATGTTTTGTTTTTCTGTATCCCCCAGCACTTAGTTTTTCAATCTTAATAGACTTTCATTCCCTCAGTACTATCAACCTCACCAAATTGCTATGAAGTATGCTACAGATCTTAAAATGATATTGCCAACTGGGTTTTTGGGAACCCCATGTTTGCCCCTTGGGAAGATACCTTAAGGTGAGTCCCCAACCCACTTTGTTTCAGACTGAACAATAGACTTTAAACTACTTAGATCCCAATTTAGGTAGAACTAGTATACATAATCAAATGTTAAGTTAAAAAAGTTAAAAAAATGTTAAGTACCCTTTTGTCTTAGTTTCTTCCATTATATCAATGTTTTCTCCCAGGAAACCCAGGCCTTGGCTGAACTCTTTCTTTAGTATCCATTGTAAAGCATCTGCCTCTCTTGGACTTCTCATTTCCTTGTAGCCATTGTAAAGTCAATCAGTCATACTTACTTCCCTGTCTTTTGTTCCCCAAATGGTATAGTACTTGGCCCTACTGTGGCATAAATTCAAGGACCTGTCTCTTTCCTGATTAAAGATTTGGTTTTGCTGACTACTTTAGTGGTTCTGTTTTTCCAGGCTGACAATATGTAAATATGAAATATTAACTAATAGTAATTGTCCCCATTGGCTTTTATCCTTTTAAATTTTAGTGCCAGCTCTTTAAAACCCTAAATGATCCAAGACAAAAATCTTAGTTTAGTGAAGCACAAAATAAGAGTTAAAGAAATTTTGTTTCTAAAAGTCCCTAGATACTATTTTGTTTCCCATACTAGCAGCTAATCTGGTCTGTAGTTAATCAGTATCCATAGTGTATGTATTCAAGTTAAATTTTTCTTGTCTAAGCTTTATTTCCTCTCTAATGAGGGAAAGTTACGTCCAGAAAGTATAGCTTAGATTAATGCCACCAAACAGATAGTATGTAAAAAGCAGAATTAAGTAATAAGATCCATGTGATGCATCACATATGCAATGATCCTATTTCTGGTTTATTACTCTATACAGAGATACACTTTTAAGGTATTAAAGCCTGAAGGAATATGAATATTCTGTGTTGTGCAAAATCCTTTTCATGACTTATTTTAGTCTATTAATTGAAGTGTCTTACTGTAAAATGCAGCAAGAATGGTGAGTTCTATGACTGCCAACTCCTTATGGTAGGTGGTTTTATTTGAGGAGGTTGTGAAGTTTTTTTGACAAATTAAATAATGAAATACACCAGATCCTTGATATAACATGATTTCTATAGCAAGGATATCTTTTTTGGAGTAAGTTAATGGTCGAGAAAGGAAAATAGTCAGTTATTGGAAGCAAAGTAGAAAAATAATCTTGGTAGTATTTTCTCATGTAATACATTCTAAAGTATATCCTGGATGGAGAGCATTATAATATGAAGCAGTAACATTTTTCTGGAACATATTTACTTTTATTCCTTTACTAAGGCAAGCATAGTGCTTTGCATATAGTAATCCCAAATATGTATTTAAATGATTATTTAATAATTAAGTATTTCTTGATTTCTTATTATAGGCCTGTTGGATTTGAGAGATAATCTAATTACACGTGCACCACACTCCACCCCACTTTTTTTATAGTTTCAAGGAAAGTAATATAACCATTTAGGCTTCTCATATTTGAATTATAATACACATGATATTGAAGATTATATAATTTTCAGACATCGGCTCCATGGAGTTATTAGGTAACAACTGGCATTTATTTAGTACTTTATGTACATTATCTTATTTGATCCTCACATTATCTTATCTGATGTTCTCAAGAACCTTAAGTAATTACTCTGAATTTAGTTATTCCTAGATGGACAACATTGGAGTTCAGGGAGGCAAGGTGACTTCCAGGTTTATGTCAAAAATCAACCAGGTAAAAGATTTAAATTTTTTCCCCCAATTCTCTTGATTATTAGTATCAAGTTAGGCATAAAACTGGGTAACTTGTGCTTGCCAAAGGTGTTTTCTTCTGTCGTGGAAGATCTAGTAGAGTTTGAATCGGAGTGCCATTTTTTCTGTACATGACGAAGATCCTCCAGATGTCCAGTTTGTTGATGATACTGTCCCCTTGTTTTGACCACTGGAACAGTACAGAGGCTCCTGGTGAGATCCATAATTACTCAAAAATCTGATCTATCATAGCAAAACCAAGTGGATGGGGAATGGCTATTGTCTGATCCAGTGATGGGCAAACTACAGCCCACAGGGCCCCCCTGAAATGTTCTATCTGGCGTAGTGGTATTATTCCTAATCTGACGAATACAATGAGTAGGATACAGTACTATGAAACTTCGAAAGAGTTGCCTTAGAAACAGACTGACAGATGAACTTTCCTCTCCTTTGGCTCCCTCTTTAAAAGTTTGCCCATCACTGGTCTAATCTGTAATTTAGAGAAACCTGACCAATAGAACTGTTCCATTAGTACATAGCATCTTGACTAGATAATATATACTTAATGACTTTATGAACATGTATTTTGATGACAACGGCATCAGAAACTATTTTTGTCTAAAAATGTTCCTGTTTCGTCATTGTATTTTTCATACTCAAGGTGTTTCATGGGAGTACCAACTTTGGAGTCCTAAGACCTGAGTTCAGATCTCTGCCCTACCACTGGTGTGACTTTGGGCAAGTCTCTCTGGGCCTCAGTTTCCTCATCTATAAAATGAGGCTGAATCTGATGACCATTTAGGGCCCTTCCTTTTCAAAATCTACCTATGCTCCTATATATTTATATGAAGTCTGTTGGCTACCATCTTTTTCTCTACCAGTAACAGTACTTGGAAATTCCAGAGATAGAGTAGATTGTCTTTGCTGGATCTAGGTTTTTTACTTGTATCTCTATGCTTCCAATATTTCCTTTACTAGTTTCAGCAATTCCAATGGATTTTCTCTTCAAATTGGTCATAAAGGGATATTATTTCACTTAGAAAATTAGAAACATTAGGAAATTAAGTTTTAAATTTCATTGTTGAATATTATAAATTTTATATATATAGTTTTTTTTAGTTAGCTCAGTTTTTTAAATTTAAGTCTTTTTTTTGGAAACTAGCTTAGTATATTATTAATGTGTTACGTGTACATACATATATATTAAAAATATAACAGATGTAATAGCACTTTAAACTTCTATGAGAATATTATTTAACTTCGAATTTCCATGCTTCACATTCAGATGCAACCTAGCTAGCAGCATGACAACACAATCTATGTCATGAACTTAGGTCAGTTAATAATGAAGATGAAAGTTTGTACCCATGTTATTTTGACTCCTATGGATTCAGGTTTGACCTCATTTGCACATGCTATTGTATTAAATATTTGCTTTACTACAATCACTTTCCATGGATTAGGTCTATAACATGTCACAGATCTTCTTTTGACAAAGCCAATTTGGCATTAATCATGAAGGATGTTATCCTCAATATTCAAATGGAACAGGGATACTCTGTCGATGGTGAAGTCCTTTGGAAGTTCCCATTCAGAAATAATACAGTATCAATTAAATCAAGCCCCTTCTCTGGGAGATCATAGATCCAAAGCTAGATGAGGCCTCAGATTAAACCGTTGTGCTTAAGTGACTTGACCAGGATTATACAGGTAAGCTTCAGAGACAAGAATTCAAAACTAGCCACTCTGACTTAGAGAATCTCTGATCACTGCAGATCTGAGAGAGAAAGAAATGGCATTAAGTATTTACTATGTGCTAAGCACTGTGTGCTAAATGCTAGGGATACAAAAACAAGGGAACAAGACAATCCCTTCTCTCATTTACATTCACATAGGAGAGGACAAAACATAACTGAAAGCTGGAGGGGTAGTGGTGTCTGTTTGGGAAAAAGGCAGCTGGTATGGAGGTGGTACAGACAGAAGGGGAAGTTGGAAGTGAATTGTGTAGCTGGGGCTCCTTAGAATATGATGATCAAGGATTCACCAATCAATGAGTAGGTCTCAGGGCTGTCTTTACTTAAATATTTACTTTAAAGCATTCTATTAAACAGTTTAAATAGGGAAAATTAAGTGGATGAAAAATGCCAGTTATTCAGATGATTAAATTACC
>NC_058131.1:117207094-117235663 GCF_016433145.1 Gracilinanus agilis | reverse complement strand
CCCCCCCCCCCCCCCCCCCCGAGAAATAGCCTCACCTCTTAAAAGAATATATCTTGGCATAGTAGAAGTCATACTGGTTTTCTCTTGATTAATATTTAAGACCTAGGGATAGCTAAATTTATCCAGGATAGAGTTGTCATTTATCATAGATCATTTCAGCTTTATTTTTCTTTTCAGAAAACGGTATAGTTAGTGGCTAAGTAAAGCTTTGTGAATGTAAAGTAAAATTTGAAAAAGAAATTCAAATTGTCTGTTAACATAGAGAACAAATTTTCATTCTTCCAGTTCTACATACTACATGTATAATGTTATTTCTGCCGTTTCCTGTCTTATGGTTACTTATTTGATGTTTATTTTAATAGGAAAGGACACATAACAGGCCCCCGGTGTTTAAAGCCTCTACCAGTAATATATGTTAGCATATATAATTACTTACCACAGACCCCTCTTGCAGAAATATCCTATTAGGAAAAAGGGTTGTTGGTTTTGTGGCGTAGCCTGGTCTTCACAGCATGTGAGACTGAAACTACCCATTATGTTGTGAAATTGAGACACCTTTACTTATTGCTTTAAAGAAGATTCTGGGCCCTGTACACATTAATGAAGCAGTATCATAGATTTATCAAAATTTGGCAATAGTAATAGATGTAGGAGTAGCTAGATTAGTGGATAGAATCAGGAGATAAGAGAGCCTGAGTTCAAATATGACTGCTTATACTTCCAAGCTGTATGACCTTGAACAAGCCACTTAACCCTGTTTGCCTATCTCCTCTTACCACTCTTCTGACTTAGAACCAATACTTGTATCAAGTTTAAGACAAAGGTAAAGTTTTGTTTTTGTTTTTTTAAATAGTAATAGCAATGCATATTGAGATTTGGGGCCACTTCAACAAAATTGGCACATCTAAAAATATATGTATATTTTAAAACTTAAAAACCACTTTTACGTAGCACTTTAAAATTTATCAAGCCTCATAATAACTTCATGATGTAGGTAGTTATAAATGTAATCTCATTCATAAAGAGAAGAAAACCAAAGTTGAAAGTTGTTCATTAAATTTGCCTAGGATCAACTGAGATTTAAATCTAGGTCTGACTTTGAAACCAGCGTTCTCCTATCTCATATTGCTTTCCACCCAAAATGATAGAATTTGTGGGATTAGATTAAACCTTGCATTGTTTAGTGACTTTATGGCATGGATAACATAATAAAATTCCATTATAATACAAGATTAAGTCATACCACACATCAAGTTATATGTCCCCTCCCCTAAATTACAATATTACAAGACTAGCCTTAGGAAAGTTTAAGACCAACATCAGTGTTCTAAAGGAGTTCAGATATGTGTTAGAACTACCCATACCAAGAACTTTTTGAATTAAACATCCATATAAATCAATACTAACATTTTAAAAATTATATTTAAGTCTCATTCTGAATATGCTGAGAACAACGGATTAGACAACACTTATTTGTATATGGTTCTTATGGCAAGTCAGCTGACTTATAAAAGAATTGCCAAAATTTTAAAGTTTAAATAAATTATATTGCTGAATTGTATTCTAAGAATAATGTATTTATTGAACATTAAAGGAAGATGAATATGCTTAAATTTGTATGCCTTTAGAGAAGATTGTTCCAACAGAGCAAATGTAAGTGAACATCACAGTTTATTGCCATCTAAAGCTTTCCCTCTGCTTAACATTTTGTTCTGAATGTCTTGCTTTTTTCCACCTACCCACACATGTAAGAGAATGACAAAGAGCAATACAGTGAATTCAAGAACTTGGCTTATTTCAAAACAGAATAAACCTTTTTTGTAAGAGTTTTACTATGTCTTTCAAAACAGGATTTTTTGCACAAACCTATTTAATGTGAACATCCTTATTAAATAAAAGACTATGACCTTGTGCTTGCCAAGAGATTTGATGAAAAAAACATTAATTAGAATCATATTTGTAGTTCAGTTATATTCAGTCAGGATCCTTCACTTCATTTTTCTTATGATATATGAATGTAGTGACAGAGGAGGTTACTCTAGGAAATATAACGTGTTCAAAGATTAAATGTGCTTATAGAAATTCAAATGCAGTTATTCAGTTTTCAATAAATGATTGGTATTTCTATAAAATACTTTGCCAGAGTTCTTACTCTCCTGGAGCTTACATGCTAGTAGGGAATGTGATACATAAAGAACTGTAATACAGCAATAAATAAAGGAAGCCCAAGTGCTCTGTGCTGCTGAAGGATGGAAAAGGATCATTATTGCCTCCTGGATTGATCAGGGAAGCCTTTGTGGAGGCAGCATTTGAAATGAGATTTAGTAGATGTATAAAGTTTCAGTGGGGAAAAGAAGGGTGGGAGGAAAGATGATGAACTCCAGGAATAGGGGAACTCACCAGGTGTGATAATTAGATTAAGTCTAAACTGCCCATCTTTAGATTTAATCACCAAAGGTGAGAGCACCTTCCAATTCTGGGAGGTCCTAACCCACAAGTGCTAGAGTGAGTAACAAATCAGAATCAACCGACCGCCCCCTACGCTTTCTAAGAGAAAGTGTCTATTGTGATTGGACATTCAGGCTAGGGGAAGGCACTGGAAGTGATGCTTATGTGACCCCTTTAAAAGAGGGAGTTGAGTGAGTGAGGCTGCTTCTGGTTTGGTGAAGGGGACCTGAGGGAGCTTTGCTGGTTTGTGACCAAGACTGGTCCACATGGTGAGTTTAAAGACTGTCTTCCTGAACTTCTATTAAGAAACTTCCTTTTATAGACTCTGTGAATAAAGTTTGCTCCATTCACCTCTGGGCCTCAGGCCCTTTAACCCTCAGCTGAGGGTTAAGATCTGCCTGGATTCATTAGTGAGATAGATTCTTATTTTCTTCCTCTCTCTCTTCTCTCATATAAATAAACTTCCATAAAAGTCAATTTTGATTTGAGATTATTCTTAATTGAGGATTGATAATAGTTCAATCCTCTGGCTACCGTCTTTAATATATTGAACCCATAAAACCCCTTTTTCACCCTTACATTTGTGAGCAAAAGCTTGAAGATGAGAAAAATATGGGGTACTGTACCAGAGATAACAAATAATCTAGGCATGGTATTTAGAACTATGGCTAAGGGATTTGAAGTTTATTTGATAGATAACAGGGAATAATTGGAGGCCATAACAGAAGGGTGACAAGACCAAATCTTTTGAGAAAAGAAAGCTAATTTAATAGCATATAAAGGAGTAAGGCCTGAAATAGTAAAAAAGATGTTAGAGGACTGGTTAAGAAGTTTTTACAGTAGTTCAGGTAGGAGGCAATAAATTTCTGTAGTAGACTGGTGGCAGTGTGAATAGAGATCATGAGACAAATTTGAAAGAGATTGCTATGATATAGACTTAGCCAATGATCATGCATGAGAAATAAGGAAAAGAGAACAGCCAAAGGTAACTGAGGTTTCAAACATGAGGCTATTTGCAGAAATAGGAAGTCTGAGAAATGTAAGAATGAAAATTTAGGTATTTATAGATATATATTAAATATGTGGCCGCCAGGAATCAACAATTCAGGTTGATTCCGTAATTAAATCAGACCCAAGTCAGCATCGGGTTGAAGAGTTTATTTACAGTCTGGTAGGTAAAAAGTAGGAGTAAAGAGAAAAGGAGAGAGGCTAGTCCAGGCCAAAGGCCTGGACGGAGAGAGAAAAAGGTTATAAAGCTTAATAAATGAAGCTGTAAGCCACAAGGCCCAACAGCCAGATAGGCAGAGTTTAGAATAGGCCCAGCTAGGCCAAGGAAGTCAGCCTAACTTACCCACGTGACAATATAGAGTGTAAGCTGTCTGTGGTCTCAGGAGATGCTTCTTCTTCTAGTTCGAGACGGCAACTGCCCCCACAGGAAGTTCACTAACTTACTTAAAGAGATAGTGTCTTTCATCACTTCCTGTGGTCCACCTCTAATTCAAATGGACAAATGGCAGTTTCTACATTGATTTGGACTGCCCAAAGGGCAGTCCCTTATTCTTGATTTGTTACTTATTGTCACGTGTGGGTAACTCGTCTCCCCTCCCCACTAAGGGAGGTTAGGGTGACATCATTAGCACGCCTAGGTTGAATAGAATTTTGACTATTAATGGGCTGGAGCTAATTCTATTTACACAGGAAGGAATGGGTTGGGAGTAGGGAGGAGCTAAGTTCGATTTTGAACAGTCTAATGAAGTCCCAGGAACACTTCTCAGAATGTTTTTAAATGCATAAAATAAAATTCATAGGATTACAAAGGAAACCAATTATATTGAAATAGTTGTCAAAATATTTTTTTAAAACTTAAATACATGAACCCCAGGTTAACAACAACTGGTATTGTTGAAGCCTGGACTTCAAATGAAGGCCAGGCTGAGAACAGCCTTGGGGAATCACTAACCTTTAACAGGTTGAAAAGACTTAATAAAGGAACTTTTCAGAAGGACTGGGAGAGAACCAGTGAGAGGAGTTATAAAATAGGAGAGTCTAGGATGTATGGGAGGTGGTAAGCAGTAATGTACCAACTGTCAAGGATGATGTAGATTTGATAATCAGGAGGTCATTGATAACTTTAAAAGAGCAGTTAAGAGTAGAGTGATGAAGAGTGGAAGCTTCATGGGAAAGGAAACAAGCATTTATTAAACACCTACATGTTGCCAGGCACCATGCTAAATGCTCTATGATTATCATCTCATTTGAATGTTACAACAAAAGATAGGTGCTATGATTAAACCCATCTTACAGCTAAGGAAACTAAGGCAAACAAGTTGGTGATTTGCCCCAAGGTCACACAACTTATTAGTATCTGAGGGGGAATTTGAATTTAGGTCTGTTGTACCACCAGCTACCATTATAAAAGATTGAGAAAAGAGTTACAAAGAAGAAAGTATATTGATTACTTTGCACCAAGTATCTATGGATTATTTTTCATAAAGTTTGGTAAAGAAAAGAAAAAATACGATGCAGTGGCTAGAACAAAAGGTTCTGTTTTGATATTGGAGAATACTGAGTATATACTTAAGAGGTAAATGAGAGAGAGCCAAAAGAGGAGAGAATGAAGCTGACAATAATAACTGATGTATATATAGCACTTTAAGGTTGCAATGTGTTTTGTATAAAATATGGGGGGAAAGAATGATTGTTGTAGACATCTTAAACATAATATGTCTAAAACAGAACTTAACTATCTTTCCCTCTAAAACCTCTTCATCTTCTATACCCTCTTCTGTCCTTAAGAGAGCACTAACATCATCCTCCCTTTGCCCTCAGGCCCACAACCTAGGAGTTATCCTGGTCTCCTCACTATTTTTCACCTCCCCATGTCCAAGTTGAGGCCAAAGCCTATTGATTTCATATTTGTAATAGCTCTCAGCACTACCACCATCTAGTGTAGGCTCTTATCATTTCATGCTGGACAATTACATTCGCCTGCTGGTAGGACTGCCCACCTCAGGTCTTTCCCCACTTCAGTCTGTTCTCCATCCAGCCACTAAATTGTTTTTCCTAAAGTTCAGGTCTGATCATGATACACAATAAATGCTCACTAAATTCTAGTGGCTTCTTATGGCCTCTAGGATCAGATAGATAACACTTACTTTGATTTTCAAAGCCCTTCAGAACTTAGTTGCTTCCTACCTTTACAGTCTTTTTTACATCTTATTCTCTGCCACCATGTACTCTTTGATCTAGCCTCCTGGCTATTTTTCTTTTGGCTCTGTGCATTTTCTCTGGCTGTCCCCCATGCCTGAACTGTTCTCCCTTTTCTATTTAGACTGCTGCCTTTCTTAGCTTCTTTTAAGTCTCAACTAAAATCCCACTTTCTACAGAAAATCTTCCCCCCCCTTAATTGCTATTTTCTCTCTGCTAATTATTTTCTATTCTTTATAGCTTGCTTTGTATATATTTGTTTGCATGTTGTCTCCTCTAATAGATCATAAGTTTCTTGAGGGAAGGTACTGCCTTTTGCCTCCTTTTGTATCCCCATTGCTTGGCAGTTCCTGGCACATAATTTGTTTTTATTTTATTTTATTTTAAACCCTTAACTTCTGTGTATTGACTTATAGGTGGAAGAGTGGTAAGGGTAGGCAATGGGGGTCAAGTGACTTGCCCAGGGTCACACAGCTGGGAAGTGTCTGAGGTCAGATTTGAACCTAGGACCTCCCGTCTCTACACCTGGCTCTCAATCCACTGAGCTACCCAGCTGCCCCACATAATTTGTTTTTAATAGATGTAGATGGATGGAAGCAAGCAAGCAAAGAAAGAAGGAAAGAAAAAGGCTCTGGAAGCAAATGGAGATGGTAAAATTTAGAGGAATTTTTCTGGGCTGTGCCTTATTCAGGCCAACCTCACTGATCTGTCTTCAATATTGAAACAAAATGAGACACTCAGATTATTCAGCAGCTAAGCATAGGAGATTTAATTAGTCATAGAAGAAGGATGTTCAATAAGAGTGTGTATTGAGGACACCTCAAGCTGATTCAGCTCAACTTCCTTGCCCAGTTAGCTCCTAGCTGTTTTGTTTTTTTGAAGACCAGGAAGTGATGTCAACAGGCTGAGCCTTTAGTCACCTTAGCCAATCAAGGGTAAGTGTGATTACAGTACCTTTTAAGGGAACTCTAGCCTAACTTGCATAGGAGTTTGGAGGAAGCATAGGGGAACCTTTTCTGAAACAGGAGGAAACAAGATTAGAATGAGGAAAAGATGATACAGAGTTTTGAGGAGTTGAAGGAGCTCTTACAGAATCTTCTAGGAAAGAGAAAAGATAATTTGCCAAGAAGAAGCAACTTTTGAGGACTAGGGGATTTTGTTGGTTTCATTTCATTGCTCAGAAATTTTATAGTAATGATTTTTAAAAGTTAATTAATTTAGAATATTTTTCCATGGTTATATGATCATGTTCTTGATCCCTTCCCTCCAGGAGCCAATGGGCAATCCCACTGGGTTTTACATGTGTCATTGATCAAGACCTGTTTCCATATTATTAATATTTGCACTGGGGTGATTGGTTAGATTCTACATCCCCACTCATATCCCCATCAAACCATGTGTTCAAGCAGTTGTTTTTCTTCTGTGTTTCTACACCTACAGTTCTTTCTCTGGATGTGAATAGCGTTCTTTCTCATAAGTGCTTCAGAATTGTCCTGGATCATTGCATTACTGCTAGTAGAGAAGTCCATTACGTTTGATTGTGCCACAGTGTATCCGTCTCTGTGTGTAACGTTCTCCTGGTTCTGCTCCTTTCACTCTGCATCAATTCCTGGAGGTCTTTCCAGTTCACATGGAATTCCTCCAGTTCATTATTCCTTTGAGCATAATAGTATTCCATCACCAACAGATACCATGATTTGTTCAGCCATTCCCCAAAGGGCATCCCCTCATTTTCCAATTTTTTGCCACCACAAAGCGTGGCTATAAATATTTTTGTACGAGTCTTTTTCCTTACGATCTCTTTAGGGTATAGACCAAGCAGTGGTATGGTTGGATCAAAGGGCAGGCAACCCTTTGGGCATAGTTCCAAATCAATTCACAACTCCACCAGCAGTGCATTAATGTCCCAATTTTGCCACATCTATAGTAATGATTTTTGATGTAGATATTTCTGTATACTCTTAAGCTTGCACAATAAATTCAGCATATTAGTTTCACAACTATCCTGTTTGTGGCTTCTTCTTACTCTCCTTTGATTTTTTTTTTTCAAATGCTACTGTGACTCTTTACTCCCTCTGTAATTGCTCTACTTAAAAAAAAAAATCTTCCCTTATAAATAATAGCAGCTAGTGTTTCATGTAGCACTTTAAGGTTTGCCAGGAGATTTACAAATGTCCTCTCATTTTAATCTTATAACAGTTATGGGAGGTAGGTACAATTATTAACCCCATTGTACAGATGACACCTGAAGAAGATAGGTTAAGTGATTTGTTCAAGATCACACAGCTACCAATAAATTTCTAAGGCTGGATTTGAACTTGAGTCTTCTTGACACCAGATCCCATACTCTGTCTACTGTACCATACAGGATAGTCAAGCAAAATAAATCAACCTTTGGCTATACCTGAAAATGTACCTGATCTTCACATTCCACTCTCTACATCAGGTAGTGGTTAACATGCTTTATCATTAGTCCTGTGGAAAAGTGTTTGGTCATTGTACTGATGAGATTTCTTAGATCTTTCAAAGTTATTTTCCTTGCTACAGATCCAAATCCCACCCCCCCATAACTATTTCCTTTATAATTTTAACTACGTTGATTTTGTTTGTGCAAAAGATTTTTTATTTTAAATAATATCTTCTTCCCCCTCCCCCATGCTAGGAGCAAAGCCCAGCATTAACATAAAGTTTTAATCAAGAAATAGGATGGAGAATCAAGTAGATAATTTTTAAAAATCTGGCCATTAAAAAGTTACTATGGTTTCAGTATTAATTATACCCCCCCCAAAAAAAAAAAACTTTTAAAGACCTATGTGAAATAATGAGGAGCAAAATAGGTAGAACCAGAGAACATTATATACAGCTCCAGAATTAATATTTGAAGAATAACTTGTAAATATCCACCTCCAGAGAAAGAACTGATAAATAGAAACATGAAAAACAATCTACATATATTTTATTGTAGGGTGCAGGGTGCAGAAGGAATAGCATGAGTACTTGGGAATAAATTTTTAAAAATTTAATAAAAAAGAAAAAAATGAACTCTCTTGCCACAGCTTGGTAAAAGAGGCACTTAAAAATACCAAAGAAAGTAACAACTTTTGGTTAACAACAATTAACTTAATGGGAGAAAAAAGATACAAAAATTCACCAATGAAAAGAATTCATTAAAAAGCAAAAATGGCCGAATGGAAAGAGATACAAGAATTCACTAAGGAAAATAATTTCTTTAAAATTAGAGTTGGAAAAGTGAAAGCTAATTAGTCTATGAGGCATCAAGAAACAAAAGAAAGAAGTGAAAAAAAAAAAAAAGGAAATGTGAAATATCTCAAACAAAAACAATTGACTTGGAAATGAAATTAAGGAGAGGTCATTTAAAATTATTGTATTGGGGATAGCTAGGTGGATAAAGGAGCTAGGTCTAGAGGTGAGAGGTCTTGGTTTCAAATCTGGACTCTGGATACTTACTAGTTGTGTGACACTAGGTAAGTCATTTGACTCTAGTTGCCTAGCCCATATTGCTCTTCTGCCTTGGAACCTACTCTTACCTTCTGTCTTAGAATCAATATGGTAAGGGATTTTTTTTAAAAAGGAGAAGAAAGAATTACTGGATTACCTAAAAGCCATGATCAAAGAGCCTACATGTCATATTAAAAGAAAAACTGTCCTGATATCGTAGAATAGAAATGGAAAGAAACAGATTTCAAAATGAAAATTTCCAGGAATTTAGAGTGAAATTCCTGAGCTAACAGGTTAAAGAGAAAATACTTCAAGAAAGAAACAATTCAAATACAACAGGATCACACAAGATTAATGGCAACCACATTAAAAGTATAAAGAGCTTGGAATGTGCTATTCTAGAAGAGCTAGGATTACAACCTAAAATCATCTAAACAACAAAACTGTGTATATATTCTCCTTTAAAGGAAAAAAAATGGATATTTAATGAAACAGACTTTCAGGCATTCTTAATGAAAAGACAAGAGCTATAGGAATCAAGAGAAGCATAAAAAGATAAACATGAAAAAAATCATAAGGGACTCAAAGGTTAAATGGTTTACCTCTCTAACTAGGAAGATGATACATATATCCTCTAAGAATTTTATCATTAGGGCAGTTAGAAAGTGCAAGAGCAAGCTAGTCATGTTAAGATAATGTAAAAATAAATTGGATAAGGGAGAAAGTGGCATGCTTTAGGAGAAAAGGAAAAAGAGGAAGAAGGGAGGAGCAGAATATCTCACATATTAAAGAAGAACTTTTGCAAAACATAGAGAAGGAAATGGTGGCAGGGTAGGCAACACTTGAACTACACTCACATCCAAATTGGTTCAAAGTGGGAAACATTTATCTGTATACTCAGTGAAACAACTCCATCTTACTCAAAAGGAAAGGATAAGAGGAAAAGGAGTTGATTTTTATAAAAGACAACAATAGCCGGAAGCAAAATAGACTTTAGAGGAGAGAGGACTAAAAAAAGAGAGAAGGATAAACAGAAGAAAATAGGACGGAGGGATATGCATAGTTCTGAATGTGAATTCATTCATAAAGGGAAAACACTGCAGAATGAATTAGATACCAGAATCCAAAAGTATAGTTTACAAAAAACACACTTGAAACAGACCCACACAGAGATAAAATCAGGGACTGGTGCAGCATCTATGGTTCTTCACCTGAAATAGAAAAAGGCTGGGATAGCAGTGACACTCAGACAAAACAAAGAACTAATTAAAAGGGAAAAGCTTAAAGGAATCATATCAGTACTAACATATGTACCAAATGGCATCCAAATTCTTAAAGGGTAAGTTAAATTACTGGAGAAAATAATCAGTAAAACTGTATGGGGGAAGGGGGGTTCCTCAACAATCTAACCATAATATTAGCTATTAGATGATATTATAATATTAGATGAATGAGAAGATAAATAGAATCTTAAACAGATTAGATAGGATAGAATGTTGGAGAAAACTGAATGGGAATAGAAAGGACTATACTATTTATTTTCTTGATTGGCACCTTCATAAAAATTGACCATGTGTTAGAGACATAAAAACCTTGCAACCAAAAAAAATATTAAATGCGCCTTTTTCAAACTGTAATTCAGTTAAAATTACATTTAATAAAGGGTCATGGAATCAGATTAAAAACTAATTAAAAGCTAAATAATCCTAAAGAATGCATGGGTCAAATAATAAATCATGGAAGCAATCATTAATTTCATTAAAGATAATAAAAACAGTGAGACATTATAAAATTGGGATACAGCCAAAGCAATTCTTTGGGGGAAATGTATGTCTCTAAATGCATATGCATCACTAACAAAGAGATAGAAATCAATGAATTGGGCATACAACTAAAAAGACTTTCAAAAAAAGGACATTAAATATTCCCAATTTAATAACAAAATGGAAATCCTGAAAAGTTATAGGAGAGACTAATAAAATTGAAAATAAAAAATTACCAGGTAGGTAGTACAGGAGATAAACTACTAGGTCTGGAGTCAGGAAGAACTTATCTTCAGGAGTTCAAATCTGGCCACATAGACATGACCCTTGACAAGTATCTATGCCAAGAAAACCCTAAGTCCGTGTTAGTGAACCTGTGGCACCCATGCCTAGTGGGAGCACTGCTCCCCCCTCCCTTTCCACACATGCCCAAGGACATTTCTCACTTCACTCAGCCCAATGGTAGCACTTCCCCGTTGCAGTTTTGGGCACTTGGTCTCTAAAAGGCTCGCCATCAAGTAGAGTCATAAAGAGACACAAAGGAAAAACAATAAATAAAATGTTATCCTATTATTGGAGGGGAAAAAAACAGTAAAATTGATTTTTTTTTTTTAAAGAGAACCCAAATTACCAGTATCAAAAATGAAAAGGGCTAATTTACCACTAATGATGAAATTAAAGCAATTGTTAGGATTTATTTTACTTAATCATATGCCAGTAAAACTGACAACCTAAGTGAAATAGAATAATCTCCCCCCCTTCCCCCAAATAATAATCTCTTCTTAGGAAAAGAAACAAGTATCTCCTTCTTTTCTTCCCTTATTTGTGATATGAGTTTTAAGTATTTAGGTCATGTGATTGATCCTTTTTGAATAGTAGTTACCTCTTTCAGAACCATATTCCAGCCATAGGATAGATCTCATTTCACCAAGTCTTAGTGATGACTCTTAAATCAAATTTGCTTTTTTTGTATTTGAGTCTCTAGTTTACTATGTTGCCTATGCTTTATATTATGTATAATTATCCAAGGAACTGAGTTTTATTAATAGCTCCTTTCTTAGATTTTATCTCAAGAATTTCTGGCCATTTCAGTTGCTATTTTTCAGTAGCCAGTAAAGGAAGGCCAGCTACTGAGCCACCCAAGACAGAGTTCTCCAACACTGAAGTCCAAAGGAGAAGATCCAGGAGCAGTCCTCCAAGAAGCCATCCAAGAGCCAAAGTCTCAGCTCAAAGAAGCCGAAGTCCCAAGTCCCTTGGACAGGAAGTTCAGGAGCTTTTATAATCCTTTTTCCACATCACTTCCTGTCCCTTATCCACTTTATGGGAATTAATTGTAGTCTTTCAATTTGCTTAGCACTGCCCAGGGGCAGGATGTGGCCTCTAGAGTTGTCACCCATTTTAGCAAATGACTTGTAAACACTCTTACTAAAGTAAGTTAAATAGGTGTTAAATAAAGTGTTAAATGGGGTGCTTAAGTTTTTGATTGATTAACTTAAAAATTGTTGATTGATAGACAAAGTTTGGTTCACTCTTCACACTTGATGTACCCAGTTTACTCTCTTCCTTTCTTTTTCCTTTAAAGTCCATTTAATAAGATTTGCAAAACTACAGACAAATATATTCTTACCTAGTGTCCTGTTGGGTATGCCTGCCAAGAACTCATCCTTTGGATACTTTAAGCCATAGTCTAGAAATCAAATGAAACACCAGCCAAGAGCTTTCACTTTCTGTCTACCTCTTTCTTTTGAATTATTTCATTTTAATCTGCAAGCAGTGTAAGAAACACCTCAGCCCTTTAAGGGCTTTGATTTCTTTCCTTTAAAAATTTTTTTTAAATATTTCACTTTCCCCCCATTCACATTTAACAACAATTTTTAACATCTGGTTCCCAAAACCTTGAGATGGAAATTCTTTCCCTCCTGTATCTCCTCCCTATGATGGCAAACAATTTGATCAAGATTATACAGGTATAATAATGTTCTCCTGGTTCTGGTCACTTCACTTTGCATGTAGGTCTTTCCAGGTATTTCTAACATTATCTTGTTAATCATTTCTTATAGCATAGTAGTATTCTGAGAGGAACATCTACTGAAAAGAAACTTGAACTCAGTATCATTGTTTCAAAATCTTTTTTTTTTTTTATTTCATCCTCATTACTCACAAGCCAGTGTTAACAAGTGTTTCAACCAGAAAGCAAGTACAAAGTATGGGAGTAGGCAGCCTTCTTTTATCCTTGTCCCTCCTCTCCTTCACCGTTGACTGATTATTTGAGAGTCACAATCTTATCTTGAAAGCTAGCTAAAAGGGATGTATAATTTACAAAACCAATTATCATAATTATTCAAGCAAATTTTAACCTATCAAAAGGACTGTTTATCCTATTTATCTGCATATTCTATAGCCCTTTATCCAATCAAAACCAGGATTGTTTCAACCCTATCTATCTGAAATGGGTTTTAGGTTAGGAACAGGAAATTTGTTTTGATAAAAAGGCTTCCTGATGCCATCTTAGTGATTCATTGAGAGGAGTCCACCATCTTTCTGAACTTCATCTCTCACAATTCCATTACAATTACCACAAATTGTTCAGCTTTTCCTCAGCTGATGTACATCTATCTCCTCATTTTCCAATTCTTTGCTACCAAAAAAAAAAGAGCTACCATAAATATCTTTTCACAAAAGATCCTTTTCCTTTTTTTTTTTTAAACTCTTTGTGATACAGATGTGGTGTTAAAAGGGTTATGCATGGTTTTATAGGAGAGCTTTGAGGGTTATGCGTGGTTTTATAGGAGAGCTTTGATTTCTTGTGTAATACCCTATAGTTTAGCATTGGTAAAGTAATGGCATGTGTGCCCTGGGAGCTGCTCTGTTCCCCTTTTCCCCAGGACATTTTTTGCATGCCCCACCCTTCTGTCCTACCACCCAAAGCAAGAACTTCCTCTCCTCTCTCTGGGTAATGGGGCCTGGGGGGAGGCTCACTGACAGCTTGAATTTGCCCTCTAGGCACTCAGACTCAAAAACCTTCCCAAAACAGCTATGGCAGTGATGGTTCCTTGCCAAATCTGAAGTTCTGTGACAGCCCCATGAGACCTGCATGATTCATTATTTTTTGGTCACACTTCCCAGAGGGCCCAGCTTTTCTCATCTTCACTAAGAACTTTATATCTCAACAATTTATGCAATTAGTAAACATTTAATAAGCACCTGCTATATGCCAGGAGGATACAAATAAGTAAAAAAAAGACAGTCCTTCATGGAGTTTTCAGTCCGTTGAGAGGAGGGGCTCCAGCAGACACCAGGGGCTAGCCTGGTTTCAGGCATCTTGTTCCAGGGAGTTCAAATCAAGCATAGATATAGATGGCTAATGGAGAGTATGAGCTGGAAAATTCACATCCTGCTCTCCATAAAGGAAAGAAAGCTATGGCTGGAGTTTAATCCTCCACTCTGGGGGAGGAGAAAGGCACTGGGAGAGTTGAGAAGCTGATGCATATTCAAAGCTAACAATAATGATGAGATATCAGATGATAAGCTTATTCTGGAAGGGGCATCATTTTCAGTGGAACCAAGCAAAGTCACTGATGGAAAGTGGACTACAGTAAATAATCTTTTACTAAGCACCTTCCTAGAACTGTTTAAAATCAGGGAATACAAATTCCTGCAAAAAAGCTAGACCTCCTTTGCTCAAGTGGAGCTTACTTGTTGTGGTACCAATAGAGGAAGACAATGCACAAAAGAAAACTGAAGAGGGTGGGGGAAGGAGGTACTCTGAACCTGATGGAACTTACTGCCTATTGAGAAATGAAGTGATGACTGGCCTGGGGGCCCTCCTTAAATAGAAGTCATCCAGTAAGAAGGAGGGGCCACCTCACAGCTGAGTGAACTCTAGGCCAAAGTGCTCTTCCAGGATGAAGAGTTTTTTGGACCATAATCGAGGAGTCTGAATTACAGCCCATTGAGAATTTTTTTTTTCTTAATTATTACTATTCAGGGGTTTATACTCCATGTTTTCTCTTATGTGATTACCCGTCAAAATCCCTCTAACAGGTGAGAATTCCCCTCTGCCCCTGTCTATCTTTACTTGTTTCATCAAAACCTTCCATTTTTTTTGAAGAGCATTTCATTCTTTTCTTTTTAATTTTTATTTTAACCATTACCTTGTTTTAGAATCAATACTGAGCATTGGTTCCAAGGCAGAAGAGCAGTAAGGGCTAGGCAATTGGTGTGAAGTGACTTGCTGGGGTCACAGCTAATAAGTGTGTCTGAGGCCAAATTTGAATTCAGGAAGATGAGTCTTCCTGATTCCTGGCCCTGCACCCTATCCTTTGTCCCACCTAACTGCCCTATGGCATTTATTATATCACCCTTAATAAACTGATGTTTTTAACTTATTCCTGTAAAGTTTTTCTGAGAGTTGTATTTTTAGAGGTGTAATTAAGTGGAATGTGCCTGTTCTCCACAGAGACTTTAGCTACAGGTGTTTATTATTTGATGAATCAATGAATGAATTATTGGTGAATTAAACTGGAAAGGGAAGGGCATGTCCATGTACAAATTAATCACAGAACTGATCAAACAGTTTGGTTGGGAGAGACAAAGCAGCTTTTTATCTGAAAACTTTGGTAGAAAAAATAATCAACAAATAATTTGTGGGTGATTGTAATAGTGATAAGGAAATTAACCAAGATTATCTCTTATCTTTTAATGCCATACTGAATTAAGGAACATCAGAGTTTGTCAGGTCATTAATTTTTATCTAATCAATAAGTCATCTAGTTACTTTTCCAGATAAATTGGGTTAAGTATTTAAAAGACCAGATATTTGTATCCTGTAGTACTTATTTACTGTAGAAAAGTCATCTTTTGTTTTGCTATAAAGAGAGACTGGGCCTAGGCTTCTGCATAGTGTTTCTAGTCTACCTTCATCAGTTCCCTGGTTTATTCCTTATACCTAGTGTTCCAAATTTTTTCTCCTACTTCTTTCTCCCATTTCTGGCTGAGGAGTTAGCCTCCCAATTCATTTTAAAGATTAAGGCCATTTTTCAAAACTTTGCTGTAGTATCAGTCACTTTCTCTTCCTTTGTCTTTGCTTGCAGAAATTCAGCTTGATTTTTTTTAACCCTTTTGTCTTAGAATTAAGGGTAAGTATTGGCCCCAAGGCAGAAGAGTAAGGAGTTAAGCAATTGGAGTTAAGTGACTCGCCCAGGATCACTCAGCTAAGCTTTTCTGAGGCTAGATTTGGCCCTGGACTTCCATCCACTGAGCTACCTACCTGCCCCCCAGGCAAATTTCTTCTTCCTGTTTCCTTGAAGCCATTCTCTCCCTTTTCTTTCTGCACCTTGAACTCTGGGCATTTATCTGCATTCTCTTTTACATTTTAAATCTCTTCTCCCTTCTATGGCCTCTTGCCCTCTGCCTGCAAAATTTCTCAGATGACCCAAGTACTTTAAAAGAAATACACACACAAAAACTTCACTTTTTCCTCTAACTGTTCAGCTACTATCCCAGTTCTTCCCTTTTCCACACTTGCTAAACCTCTTGGGAAAAGTTTTCTATATCCAATGCCTCCATTTCTTCACTAATTCCTTCCCCCTCAACCTCATGTAATCTGACCTATCCCTGCCACTTTACTAAAATTGCACTCAGATTAGCAATTATTTCCTGATCAATTGCTGTATCCAGTCCCCTTGTTATATCCTTTATCTTTCCTAACTAGTGTAGCATTTAACCGTATTAAGAACTCTTTCTACCCTTAACCATACTCCTTAGGTTTTCTTCTTATTGCAAACCTTTACACCTTTGTCTCCTTCATTGTGCTCTGTCCATTTCCCTCTCCCTTAATGTGAATACTTTACAGTGGCCATATAAATCTTTTATTTTTTCTTCCTCCTTTCTTTCTCTCTCCCTTCTCAACTCCTCCCTTTCCCCTATATATTACTTTGGTTTTCATTTGCATGCCTTCATCTATTTCATCTATGTAGATGACTTAATTCAGCATTTTCCCATCACTCCTCCAGTGCACAAGACATTTGTGCTAGGTGCTTTCATAAGTATTAAAAGTTGACCATTAGTTGCTGAGATGACTCATTGTATGTACATAATAGAAGAAAGGAAGCAAAGGAATACAGTGACACCACCACCACCCCCTTCATGGGAGTTATGTTCCAAAGACTCCCATGATAGGTGAAAATCTGTGAAGTAGTGGCATTATATTTATCTTATTATTTATATATATTTTAAGACTTTATAAACCCTTCTCACTCTCCTATAAACCTTTTCCACACTCTTATAAACACTGAGCCAATCAACGCCCAGCATAACAGAGCACAGTGCTATGGTTGGTCCGGTGATATAATGAACTCTTCCATTCAGAATTAGGTTTGTTTTTTTTTTAAACCCATAATACTGTGAAGCCTGGATAAGTGAACCATGATATAGCTAAGGACTATTGTGGTTGTGGTCTTTTGTCAATCACATATCTCTTAGGCAAAACAAATGCTGAAAAATAGAGAACAAAGATTCAGGCCATTTTCCATAGTAAATGTTTCCGGGCTTATCAAATCTTGCCACAGTTGTGAAGGGTGACTAAAATTAGTTTTCTTAGAATTAATCAAACCCTTATAGGAAAAAAAAGAAAAGAATAGAATTATAGCTTAGGTTTTTTTCCCGCTATAAATGTTGATTTGAGCATCTACTCCAAAGACAAAATAATGATAATCTACTCAGGAAGCATGAGGCTTTCTTCACTTGAATTTTCTAATTATATTCCATTAAGAAAAATAAAGCAGCTTAGGAATTTTGCATTAATGTAACTGAAATATATGATGGAATTTAACCTTGTATTAATTTAACATTGAGTGTGTTAATTGTGTTAAAATTAAAATTCTCTAGAGTGCATCTTAGTTTACAATTATTTATTAATTAAGTTAAGAGTGGATCAAAGAAAGAAAAGGCACCAGCCCTACCTGTGGCTGCCTGTTCCTGCACAAGCCTTCTCTAGCTATGCTGGTCTGAGGTAGTGCTCACCTAGCTGCCTCCTCTCACTGTGATTCCAGGGCAAAAGATCTAGTTGCATGCATGGCGCACCAGCATGCTCTCCTAACCACTTCCTCTCTCCTTGGTTCCAGGCAAAAAAGACCTATTTTCTTCCTTGACCAAAACATATATTTCTATATCACTTTTCTGAGTCCCTCTGATTTGGTGGACTTGACCTCACTCTCCCCATTAGAAGCCAGTCTTCTGGACATCAGGAGTCACTTGGGACAAGAGGCAAGTTATTTCAGGGTGCCAGGGAGCCACAAGACTTCTGGCTTTTTCCTAGAGTGTGCAAGCTTCCCCCTTATGCAGATAAGCCCCAGGGCTTGTTATTAATTCAATCAAAGGGTGGGGTTGAATTGCAACCTCAGAGAATGGGATATATTGAAACTCAATATGAAATTTTCCTTTTTAAAACCCAAGACTGATCTTAGGGTACCAAAAAAATAGGGGTTCAGACTAGTTTTAAACTCTCATGGTTGTTGATAATATTTACTGGGCTTGAAGCACAATTCCATTAGGTTAGTTGTTTACCAAAGTTGAATGAGAGCTGTGTATTTTAGGAACATGCTACTTAGCAATCTCAAATGGATCTTCTGCCCACAGAATAAACAAAATGTCATTTATTGAAATACAACTTTAAGTAAAGTGATATCCCTGTTTCCTATCATTTAATAACCAAATCAGTCTAATCAGTGTTGTATGGCAATCATATCTGCCCCAGTTTGAGCCAAAACATTAGGTGAAGAGTTAAAGTTCTGATGGTAGTCTCTATAATCCAAATATACCAAAGGTTAAGTATTCACATCTGCATAGTATTGAAAGGCATGTTAGACATAACTGTCTTTTTTGAACATACTGTTTTTATATATATTATGGATATAGATATAGTCATCAGAACAATTTCCATACTCTCTCAAAAGTCACCAGTGACATCCTAATTACCAGTATAATGTCTTTATCTGTACTTATACTGCAGTCTTTTTGGCAGATCCTTAACAGTATCTCCCACCCCTGCTTTTCATAATAACAGGTCTCTCCTACTTTTACTGGTTGTCTTTACTGGTTCCTCTTCCTGACCTTTTTTCTTTAAACCCTTACCTTCCTTGTTGGATTCTATAGTGTGTATTGGCTCCAAGGCAGAAGAGTGTTAAGAGTTAGGCTATGGGGGTTAAGTGACTTGCCCAGGGTCACACAGCTAGGAAGTGCCTGAGGCTAGATTTTAACTCTGGACCTCCCAGTCTCTAGGCCTGGCTCTTAATCCACTGGGCCACCCAGCTGCCCCCTCATAACCTCTTAAAGGTGTTTGCTAGGGTTTTTGCTTTTGCCCATGCCTATCTCTTACTCTCTCATGGCTTCAAATAATATATCTGTTAATAACTTCAAAACTTAGTGTTCCTATCCCTGATTATCTCCTGAGTGCTAGACCCACATTTTTAATTATATACTAAATGTCATTACCTAGATTTTCCTGTCCTCAAACTCATCTTGTCAGAATTTATCATCTTTCCTCCCAAACTGATCCCTTGGTCCATTTTCCTAATTTCTATTAATGGTATAATTATATAATGACTCATTCTTAAAATCTTGACATTGTCTTTAGTTTTGTCTCCCCCCACTCTCCAATATCTTAATGAGTTACTAAATCATGTTAGTTCTTCCATAATATTATTTGAATCCATTTCTTAAAATTTCATCTGCCACTACCCTACTGCAGACCCTCACTGCTACATACTTGAATTACTGCAACACCCTTCTAACTTGTCTTCCAAACCCCTTCCAATCTATCCCTCACCCTATTGCCAAATAATTCGGGTTCATTTGTTATTCTTTGATTCAGATTTCTTCAATTCTTCCTTGTTGCCTGCTTAATAAAATTCAGGCTTATACTTACCCTACATATTTTATACTACAGGTAGACTGTGAGTTCTCTCCTTCACGATCACCATCTGTTCTTATGCTATCCATCTCTATCTACTTTTTGATATATAGCAATTCTTCAAGGCTTAACTCAAATGCTACCTCCTCATAAATTGTTTTTTAGTCTTCTGACCTCTCATTTCATATTTGATAACCCTCTGTTCTTCACATTCAACAATTTAGCACCTGATGGGCTCTGGAAATGGGACAAAAAAAAATGAAACAATTCTAACTCTCAAGGAGTTTACAGTTTATTGAGGGAGTATATATTTTCTCATCTCCCTCCCCTGCTGGAGCTTGGAACCTGAAGGAACTCCTGTTGGTGGTGAGCTTCAATCTGTCAAATGGCAAACTCTTTACCTTTTCTACATTTCCCTCTTTTTACTATCATTACTTTGATGTAATAAAGCTACAAGCAGCCTCATAATTTAATTTTAACTATTACAACAGAGATCCTTTGTACAACATGACTCATTTATGTTCATCCAGCTTTTGCTTAAAGATTTCTAGTCCTCAGAGACCATCTTCTACCTGGGACAGTACATTACATTTATGGATAGCTTGGATTATTAGGAAAGTTTTCCTTACATTAAGCCTTCTATATTTTTGAATATTTACAAAAGAGGGAAATGAAGCTCAGAGAAGTGAAATAAATTGCTCTAGGTCACATAGGTAATAACAGCTAAGATTTGAACCCTTTCCTCTGACTCTAGAGACAGGACTTGTTCACGTGATATCAAAGATGTGATTAATGGTCCTCTTTTTAAAGATTGTAAAATGGATTCATCCTTTTTCTTAAGTGTGCTGTCTTCCTTAACAAATTGGACTGTTAGGTTACTAAATTTTATATTTTGGAAGAAATTATGTTACTGTCACCAAGTGACAGTTTGGCAATTTAGCTTTACTTTTGGAAATAGCAGAATGACTGAGCTAACAATTTGTACAGTTACAGCTCAGTAAGTCTTTCAAGAAATAGAATGTTCTCTTTTGAGACATTCTATAACTCAAAGTCAGACTTGTGTTAAAAACAATTCTTAATTTCTCCTTTCACTTCCGTTTCTTTGAGTTTTGACCATGTACCTCCTCAGGGACAAAATAATAAGCAAAATGTGGGTTCTGATTTCAGCCCATTGAATGTAGAACAATGTGGTGTATGCTTAGTTTGTATTACCTAGTCCTGCCCTGCACATTATGAACTGCTTAAATAAAAGTACATTGAGTAAACAGATTGTCAGTGCATAAATCTCAAGTGTGATTAGGCATTGCTTAGGCTATCTGGATTAGATCCTTTAAGAAGAATTGGATTTTTTGTCTAACTTGTAGTGATAGAGAGCTAATAAAAGTAGATGTTCTATGGCTTACCTTTAAATATTGCCTTGCTGATCCCTTAGGAGTTCTCTGATCTCAGATAAAAATGTAGTAACTACATAAGGGGTATTAATGTAAATGATTTGGAATAAATATCTCAGATTCTTTTTCACATCAGATAGAAATATATAAAACTCATTTAGGGAAATAAATAAATATTGTCCTTCTAGGGCATCATATTTTCACTTGCTGTTCATCTCTGTCTTGAAGAAAAACAAAAGAACAAAAAAAAGCAACATGCTTAATAAATTCATTACAAATTACTGAAAAGCCATTTTTCCTCTCATCTAGGCTGTAGGGTACTTAGTTTTTCACACAATTGAGGATTGATTATATCCATTATCATTTTTTGAATCATTGGATGAATGGATAGTGCTAGTGTCCTAAGCTTACTCTTTTGTGTCTTTTGTATCTAATGATGGGTTTTGCAGAAGCATTGGCAGGTTTTAGTGATTCATTGACAACTTATTCTGAATCTAGATCTTTAGTCATAAATACTGGCTCTGGGTTCATTCTATTGTGTATATATCTCTGCCAGTACAAAACATTAGAATTCACCATCAAAACAGGCTCACAAATCTTTTGACAAATTGAGAGTGGGGGGTCTGAAAAGCGTTTTTTAAAATGAGATAAGTCAATTATGTGTATAGGAGTTGGTAAGCCTTATGCCTTTTTTTTTTCTTAACCCTTAACTTCGGTGTATTGTCTCATAGGTGGAAGAGTGGTAAGGGTGGGCAATGGGGGTCAAGTGACTTGCCCAGGGTCACACAGCTGGGAAGTGGCTGAGGCCGATTTGAACCTAGGACCTCCTGTCTCTAGGCCTGACTCTCACTCCACTGAGCTACCCAGCTGCCCCTGCCTTTCTTGCTTAAAGGATTTTTCCTATCTAGATAGGTGTATGATGTAGGGAGGAGCTGAGATTTAATTATAGATCTTATGATTAGTATTCTTTTTGCAGTTCTTTCTGCTTGAAAGCTTGTAATACTCTTCCTCCTTTCCCTTTATCTTCATTTCCCCCTTACCTTCATTCAACATGATGGAGCACTGACTTTTTTTTCCCCTTCAGGGCCAATATAGGAAAAGCTTAGCGTTCTTTCTAGAAGGAATCTAGTGAGCGAGAGTCCTCAGAACAAAGGGTCCTTCTTGTGTTTTTGAAGGAGAGAACCCTAACTTTTTTTAACATATATTCTCCCTGAAATTGTAATGTAGTGGAATTTAGTCATAGCATCCACAGACATGAGTAAATTTATAAATCTTTGGAGGAGTGAAAAAACTTACTAATCAAGATTTTGCTTATTTGGGAACATTTTTAGTGTTTCTGTACTTAGGCATCTTTATTTGGATAGGGAAAGAGGGAAAACTAGTAGGTATATAGTATACTTTTACACTAATGAAAAGGTTGAGCATGTAGACCACTTTAAAATATCTATCTTACTGAAAAATGAACATTCTTAGTTTTCTACACGTTTCAGAATTCATCTTTTAAACCGAAATAATATTTTAAATAATTTGTTATTAGTCCTGATTTTTTTTCTCAGCTCTTATTTGAAATAATGTATCTGAAATTTTCCTTTCAAGGCTTAATTATATTTATTTATATCTAGAACTCAATTTAAATCTGTATTTCTCTGTATTTATACCTTCCAAAATAGAGCATTTAACATCTAAAAAACTGCAAATTTTATTTTAGGTATATACTATATCTTTACATGTGGGCTTTAAAGTTTTTTTGTGAAATTTGAAAAATGCCTAGTCTAAGTAAGTGATCTGGTTTTAGGGTAATATCCCTTGAATAATGGGAAGCAGTGGCATTACTTTGACTAAAACTGCAGGGAAACAGATGTCATTCATGTAATAGTCAAACATCCCACTCACTGCTTCTCAATCAGCATTTTCTGTTAAAACTTGTATATAAATGTTCTTTTGGTTGTTTCACATATACAAACTCAGTGATAAAAAAAAATTGAATGATGCTCATTTGAGACTGGTGCATTTGAAAATGATGTAGGGTTTTGAGTCAGAAGAACTGGGTTTGAATCCCACCTCTGCTGCTTACTACCTTTGTAGCCTTGAAAGTCATTTAACCTCTTTGGTCCTTAATTCCTTCATCTGTAAAATGAGGGGATTAAAGTAGATGATCTAAGGTTCCTTATAGTTTTAAATCTATGATCCTCCCCTAAGTTCTAATTCCACTTGTTACTGAATAAAAAAAGATTTTGGTGTTAGAATCAGAGACTTAAAAAAAAAAACAGTTGCATTTGGCCTTGAAACTACAATTTCAATAATTCTTTTAATATACTTGAATGCCTGTAATATGTCAGAAAACTGAGAATTATGTGTATTATTGATGTGACAGCAATGTGCCACAATAGTGTACTGGATGACTAGAGTTTTTCCTGATTTCAAATCTCACTTCAAACACTTGCTAGCTATACAACCTTGAGCAAATCACTTCTCCACTTAGTTTCCTCTGTAAAACGAACTGGAAAAGGAAGTGACAAACCACTTCAGTATCGGTTAAGAAAAACCCTAATGGGGTCACAGAGTCAAACATGACTGAAAAAACTACTGTTCAACAAAATTATTGATGTCCTTTCCTCCTTGTGCTAAGTGCAGAGATATAGAATAATCAAGACAAAAACCTGCATTTAAGGAGCTTTTGTTCAAAAAGGAAGTGATAGCTCACATAAGATTTAGCTCCAAGTTAAATGGAAAGAATGTTATAATCTTTTGTGATTATTATTCTTAACATGTATTTATCATCTTTGTGAAAGAATATTTATGAGTATTGGGAAAGTGATTAAAGAAATCTAATTAATAGCTTCCTTGTCTATCAAACAAGCAAGTATTTTTTAAAACTTCCTTTATACTAATGTGTATGCTAGTTGTAGTGAGGATTAAATTAATACTTTGTTATAAATTTCTTTTGTACTTAGAGAAAATTTGGGCAACTGAAAATTAGTCTCCCTTATCAATTTCTTAAGCAAACCACTTTAATATAGTCTAAGAAAACAGTAGCATTTTTGGTTTAGTTAATAATATCCCTAGATTTTATTCAGACTGACTGCTATTTAGACATTCTTCATCACTTACTTAAAAAATCCACATTTTTACCCTAAACATATTACATTTATCCCATTTCGGTTTTCAGTTATTAGGTTTGATTCAGTGTTCTAGCCTGTCTTTTTGGAGTTTTGTCACCCTTATTAACAATCCAGCTTAGCTTTGTGTCAAATGTAAATTTGACAGGTGGTATACCATGCCTTCATCTCAATCACTTGATAAAAATGTTGACTAGTATTGGGTTAAACACTAATCCCTATACATTGAATTATTGGTATCTGTTCTTTGTCTATGACTATTTAACCAATCACAAAGTCCACTTGATTTTTAATAATAGCATAAGAAGTCAAATGCTTTGCTAAAACCTGGGTCACTAATATCTATAACATTTCTCCATAATTGCTTCTTCTCCAGCCCTTTGGTTAACATGTGCAAGCCTCCTACTTAGTTCCTGTAATTCAAGGCTGTCTGCCAAAACAAAAATTCTTACCTCTTCCCCTACTTTATTCATCTCAACCCTTCTCCTTCCTAATTCCAATCTCCTCTATTCTTTCCTTCCCATGTACCTTTTGGAACCTCCAGTCCTTCAACAATAAACTCTTCTTCATCTTAGGTAGTATTATTTCATAATCTTTACATTTTATGCTTCTGGAAATCTGAGATTCTCCAGAAAACATCAGATCACAGTCCACTCTCCAGTATATAATTAGTTCTCCTACAACCCGGAAGAGAGTTTATACTTTGTTGCCCACTTTTACTTCTAGACTCTATTTATAGCTATCTCTTCTTCT
The DNA here is from genome assembly GCF_016433145.1 of Gracilinanus agilis. Classification (NCBI taxonomy): domain Eukaryota; kingdom Metazoa; phylum Chordata; class Mammalia; order Didelphimorphia; family Didelphidae; genus Gracilinanus; species Gracilinanus agilis. The sequence continues at coordinate 117,210,612 of NC_058131.1, read as the reverse complement.
TTGAGATTCATTCCATCAATCTGTATTACCTTGTCCAGATCTTTGTTACTATGGTCTCCAGATCACTCTTCTTTCTCTCTCAAATAGTTTATAATTTGTGGTCTTCCTCTCAACTCCAATCCTTTTATTCCTGTTTAAATCCCCTTGAACACTGAGGACTCCCAGTTTATCAACTTCTTCATTTATTCTGGCCTATACGTACTAGAGGGCTCAGGATTATGCATTAAAAACTGTTGCATTTAATTTTCCTTTCAACACAGAATTTCTGTAATTGTGATATTCCACGTGACACCCTCAAAATTGGCAATAATAACAATAATTTAAAACAGTGAAATAGCCTTAGTGGTAGCATAAAGACATGGGTGTATTCCTTAATTGCTAGTAAATTGCAAACTAGTAGAAGCTCTTTGGAAAACAGTTTGGGCAAGATACAGTAAAAGTGACCAACCCTTCATGTCCTTCTTCTCAGCATATCTTTTTTATTCTTTTATTATGACAATACTCTGAGTGTTATCAAAAAGGGGAAGGAAGTGATTATTCAGAGATTTTTGTCAATATTATTTGTGATTATTATTATTTAATATTCATTTAAAAGGATTCTGGACTATGCAAAAGTGAATTCACCTTTGCCAAAATTAAAACAGAGTGAATAAAAAAGTTTAACTTTCATACCTTTCTGTACATAGCAAATGACTTGAAAGGTATAGAAGAATGTGGCTTTTTCAATCTGCCAAAACATGACGTGGTAGGTTTTTAAAATATTGTTCTTGTGTGTTTTTTTTTTAATGAATCAAAAACTGAACTAATTTTTAAAACTATGGAGTATATTATATACCCATAACCTTTTACATAAACTAAAAGACTAAGAAAAATTTTTGTAGGAAATTCTAAAATTTCCCAATTCTCTGTTAACATACAACTTTTATTTGCTCTCAGCTTTTGAAAGTGTTTTAGGTCAGGAATTCTTAACTGATGTTCCACAAACTTGGTTTTAAAAAATGTTTTGGTAACTCTATATCTGTATATTCCCTTTGTAATCCTAGATGTTTCATTTTATGCACTTAAAAATACAGGGAATATCAAAGAAGAGGTCCTTAAGTTTCATTCACCTACCTGCCAAGAAGGAATGACCATGTTAACAAAAAGGTTAAGGACTCTTAAGAAGATTAATGTGAATAACTTCTGAGTTCCCTTCCAATTCTTGCTCTTGTTTGCTCTGCTGCAGAAAGCTACTATTATTCTTTCTTGTTTTTTTTATTGTGTGTACATATATAAAAATTGTCATGGCTTGGAAATTGAACTGGAAAAATAGGACTTTATTTTTTCCTTAGGGTTACTTGACTTCCATTTACAGAATTAATTGCAACATCTTTTTTCTGTTGTTTTTTATGTGGTGTAATAAACTAGTAAGTGGATTTTCCCCCCATTCTTTCTCACTTATATTTAGTAGTTTAGAAATTTTTTCCTTTACTTTATTTCAGACACAGAAAGAAGTGATTCCAATAAAACTGTTAGTAAAACATTTGTTCACAATATAAACCCCCTTTTATCATTGACCCCAACACAGACCCATTTCATGTGCTTTATTTTATTTTTTAAATATTACCACCACCAGGGCTGGGTGGAGTGGGAGTGGGTAAGGAAAATGAAAAATGATGAGTTCAGGACATCAAAAGTAGAGGAATGATGAAAGCCATAGTAAAAATGAACTATATTTAACTTTTTTTTTTAAGGACCACTAATGATACAATAATGAGGTTACACAATTAAATCCTATAGGAAGACGTATAAACCAGTATTGATATAGTCTTCTAATACATTAGGCAAGAAGGTGCATTGACTCCAAATACAATGTTTTTTTCCACACCTCAATGACTCATACACAAGTAACTAAAGTAGAAAATAAAATGAGCACCAAAAAGCATGCTTATTAATTATGAGACCCAAATCATAAGTTCTGCCTGTCTTAATTTCCTTATTAAAAATGGAGATCAATAATGCCTGCCTTACATGGTTATTATGAAGTCAAAATGAGATAATACTTGCAAAATGCTTTGCATGTTTTAAAGTGCCATATAAATGCTAATTGTTATCATAATTAAATGTTTTACAAATTTGTTTTCTACTTTTAAGAATTAAATATTAATCAAAGTCCTGTGCTTAAAGTACATAGAAAATGGCATGCAGATAATAAAGCAAGAAATTTTCTTATAGTTAAAAAGATTAATTTTTCAGTTTCCTCTTGAAACTTGAATATATTTAGGGAAGGGAGACTATCTCTTTGAGTTGATAATTGAGTAAATCTGTGTTTTCATTCCATAAGTGTTATTATAACATAGTGAGTAAAAAAGTCTAGATCTGAGAGTCTGGAAAATCCAAATTCAAATCCTACCCAGGACACTTTATTTATTTTATCTGTGTGGTCATGGATAATTCCATTTATCTCCCTGAGCTTCAGTCTTCTCATCTGCCTCTAAGCCAGGGTTGTTATAAAGCTCTCAAAAGGAGATAATGCACATAAAGTGCTTTGCAAGTATTAAAATGCTACCTGAATGTCAGTAATATCATTATATATCATCCCTGCTTTCTCTCCACAATCCATCTGTGCCTTTTTGTCCAATACTATTCTTGTCGGCATACAGAGGATCCTCTCCTTTCCCTGACAATAGAGGGGGAGGCCCTTTCTCATTTCAAAGGTACCAATGGAATGCTCAAATTATTCATCTGTTGTTCCTTGTTCATACTACATAATGGGACTGCTGTTTCTGATCATACCCTCATTTATATATCCCTTACTGCAATTTTCTTCCATAGAGAGAAACACTGTATTTTAGACCATATGTTTAGTTGATTCCCAAGATCCTCTCTTTTTTACTCTTTACATTTAAGATAGAATTCTCTTTTTATGGGAAATGCAGTGGCAGGTATTAGGAGAATTTATGAGTGCCAATAATTCTGGTTCTACCTAAACTTTTTTTTTTTTTTACATTTATTAATATTCATTTTTAACATGGTTACATGATTCATGCTCCTCCTTTCCCCTTCAACCCCCCCCCCGCACCCCCCCTACCCATGCGCATTTCCACTGGTTTTGTCATGTGTCCTTGATCAAGACCAATTTCCAAATTGTTGGTAGTTGCATTGGTGTGGTAGTTTCGAGTCCACATCCCCAATCATGTCCACCCCAACCCATGCGTTCAAGCAGTTGTTTTTCCTATATGTTTCCTCTCCTGCAGTCCCTCCTCTGAATGTGGGCAGCATCTTTACCATAAATCCCTCAGAATTGTCCTGGGTCATTGCATTGCTGCTGGTTCAGAGGTCCATTACATTCGATTTTACCACAGAATGTCAGTCTCTGTGTATAGAGTTCTTTTGGCTCTGCTCCTTTCGCTCTGCATCAGTTCCCGGAGGTCTCTCCAGTTCGCCTGGAACTTCTCCAGTTTATTATTCCTTTTAGCACAATAGTATTCCATCACCCGCATATACCACAGTTTGTTCAGCCATTCCCCAATTGAAGG
>NC_058131.1:117186682-117202095 GCF_016433145.1 Gracilinanus agilis | reverse complement strand
CATACTTTCCCCTGGAAATATATAGTCAATTTTGATGGGTAGTTGATCTGTGGTTGCAGGCCCAGCTCTCTTGCCTTTCTGAATATTGTATTCCATGCCTTGCGGTCTTTTAGTGTGGAGGCTGCCAGATCCTGTGTGATCCTGATTGGTGCTCCTTGATATTTGAATTGTCTCTTTCTGGCTTCTTGTAAGATTTTTTCTTTTGCTTGAAAGCTTTTGAATTTGGCAATAATATTTCTAACCGATTTCTTCTCTGGGTCGAATATGGTGGGTGTTCTATGGATCCTTTCGATGTCTATATTGCCCTCTTGTTGTAGGACTTCAGGGCAATTTTGCTGAATAATTTCTTTTAGTACGGAGTCCAGGTTTTTATTAATTTCTGGTTTTTCTGGAAGACCAATTATTCTCAAATTGTCTCTTCTAGACCGGTTTTCTTGGTCTGTCACTCTCTCATTGAGATATTTCATATTTCCTTCTATTTTTTCAGTCTTTTGACTTTGTTTTATTTGTTCTTGTTGTCTTGAGAGATCATTAGCTTCTAATTGCTCGATTCTAGCCTTTAGGGACTGGTTTTCCTTTTCAATCTTGTCATTTCTGGTGTTCAATTTGCTTATCAGTTCATTTGATTTCTGAGCCTCACTTTCCAATTGCAAGATTCTACCTTTTAAACTGTTATTTTCTTGCCAGATCTCTTCCATTTTCCTCAGAATCTCAGTTTTGAACTCTTCCATAGCTTGTGAGGAGTTTTCCTTATTTGAGGAGGGTCCGGATGCTTGTTTGTTCTCCTCCTCTGTTTGCTCGGTTGTCTGGATTTTCTCTGTGTAAAAGCTGTCGAGTGTTAAAGACTTCTTCTTTTTGTTATTATTCTTTCTCTTCTGAACCTCCTGATGCTGAGTAGCCATCATTAGCCCAGCAGCTTCTCAGCTTTATCCTCGGGCTCAGTGTCTGTTCCAAATCTATTGGCTCCTGAGGTCTGAATTCTGGTTTTTTCCAAGGTCAAGCCCCCTGGTGGCCCCTCTTGCTTGATCCTCTGCTGGAGGTTTCTTTACAAGTCTCAGGGCGCTGCTTCCACAGTCGTATACCCGTCTGCACTGGTTCCCCACTTAGGCTTTAGTTCTGCCTCCACCCACGCCTCTACTCAGCCGGCACTCTCTGCGCCCAGCGTCCTGCTCCGGCGCACGCGCTCAGATTTCGCGTGCTTTTTTTGACTTAATGGGGTCCTAAGTCTTGCTGCTCTCAGGAACAGGTCCCGGAGCTGCTGATGACTCGATGGGTGCCCCAAACTTGCCCTATTTCTTTTTAGCTGGGTTCGGAGCTATAGATGAGTGTGGAGGGGGTGGGGGTGGGGCGGTTGCTCAGCGCGCGATTGAGTGAGAGCCCTTTATAGCTTGGAAATGTCTCGATTCCACGTACCTTCCACGCTGTGCCCTGTTGTGGGGTTCCTCCGTTCGTCTGGACTTGTTTTTATGTCCCCTTGAGGAGTTTTGTGTGTTTCGGTCAGGAGAGGTTAAGAGCTGCTTCTTACTCTGCCGCCATCTTAACCCGGAAGCCTCTACCTAAACTTTTGATCATCAGAATTTACCAACAAAAATGGAATTGTTACCTTTTTTAAAAATACTACCTAATGTTGAAGGCAAATATATTTCATGCAACCAACAATGCCGTCTTTCTTTTATTAATAGTTTTCAAATTTAACATTAAGGAATTCATTTCAGCTACCTTTTAAAAAATGAAGCTGAGGCTTCAAAAGGTAACATGACCTGATCACATAACTACTTGGTAGCAGAGGCAGTGCTAACAAAGCTTCTTACTCTTGGTCTAGGTCCCTAACCTAGTTGCACTGGCTATTTGTGACATATCTCATATTTATATAATGCTTTTTCAAAACCATTTTCTTACAGCCATCTAGTGAGGTAAGGAATATGTATTATTATACCCATTTTATAAATGAGATATTGGGATTTGGTGCTTAATGGGACTTTTAGGAGTCATCTAGAACAGTGGTTCCCAAACTTTTTTGGCCTACCGCCCCCTTTCCAGAAAAAATATTACTTTTAGTGCCCCCTGGAAAATATGGAACTATGGAACTCAGAATAGAATGTAATACAAAAAAAGTGTGGCCATCACCGCCTCCCTGGATCGCTCCAGCACCCACCAGGGGATGGTAGCGCTAACTTTGGGAATCACTGATCTAGAACAACTCCTTTATTTTGTAAATGAGAAAACTGAGGCCTAGAAAGGAAAATGACTTGACCAATGTCACATGTCAATTAGCAGAGTCATTATCAATCCTAGGATTATAAGTTTATTTAGATATGGATTTTGAAGCTTATTCTTTTGCCAAATCAGATATTCTTTTTCTATACCAAACCACTTTATAATAATAGCACCTACTTCACAGGATTGTTATGAGGTACAAATGAGATAAAATATGTACATTACTTTGAAGACAGTAAAATATTGTGTAAACTAAGATTATTTCTGAGACTTAAGCTTCTTTAACCAAGGCCAACAGGTTAATAATAATAATTGTCCTTCATTTTTAAGTGTGCCAATAACATAATAGGGCAGTATCTTGATTTGTGTGAATTGGATTTAAGTAAAGCAGAGTTGCACAAAGTCTTCAACCTCACTCTATCTTCCAGAGTCATCCAAGTCCATTAGCAGGAGAGTTAGGACAATTTGCAATAGCACGTTGGCATCTTCAATGTCTTACCAAGCTGTAAGTGTTCAACAGTGCCTATTTGAGCTGCCTTCATGGCCACTGGAACAAATTGTTCTTATCCACCCATTCTACTGGGAGAAGTCATCGCATGCTTGGGGTAAACATCCCCCTAACTCAATAATAGGTTCAAGGCCTATCAGTTACTCTCCACCTGGTTTAGCCTGTCTGCTAAAACAGTTTTACTGGGATGTGTCCACTGCTTGTGCTACAGCTTCTTGGAGTCATAAATGAGAGTTGGTGATTCACAGCCCTGAAAAGGACTCAGTAAGCTCTCATACCAGAGTTACTAGTCCTCCCTAAACATTCTATATACCCCAATGATAATCATAGCTAATACTTACATAGACTTTAAATATTATAAATGCCTCATATAGCATCATCTTATAGACAGCTAATTATTATCCCCTAATCATAATGAGGAATATGACTTAGAGAAATTATGTCATCATGTCCAGAGTTACATATATAAACAGGACTAGAACCTGGGGCTTCTGTCTTCATAGAAACTGAGGATTTGAGAAACTTTTCTGTTCTATTTGATAAGATTTGTTAATGTTACGTCAAATTGCTAATGACAACTTCATTGCTTTACCAGTTCATTTGTAGAGGTTTTTACATACAAAATAATCAAGGCCCACATGTTTTGAATGTAGTTTTGATAGACATTAAAACTTGATATAGAAATCTTTACTCTTAAAGCTTTTGTGATAAAATGGGTACTGAATGATATTGAATTTTTGATGTTTATAATATAGCTGACCTATACTTGACTTTATTTGATTTGGTTGTGAAAATCATTTTTATAAGGAATTTCCATTATCTCTAGAAATCGTTGCTGTAGTATAGTTGTAGAGAAGAGTATCTTTCCCATTTTGGGTCTGAACTGAATACAGAGGAATGATTTTATGATTAAAGTACCTTAATTGTTTAAAATAAGAGTAAAAACCAGGTGATTTTCAAGGGACTAATTAAACTTGCTAAAAGGGAACACCTTTTGGGAGGAAACTAGAGAAAGCTATATAAATTGGGCTTTAAAATATATGTTATATAGGAAAATTTGAATTTTTACTATTATAGTCTTTGACACTTCGGCTTTTTCCCTGAGATCCTGCTCACCTAATTTGTGAGAGTTCACCATATCTGGACATCCTTAGACATATATAATAATGTTCTCTGGTTCTCTTCATGCCATACTTTGTTTTTCAGCCATGTTCCACTCTTACTGACCCCATTTGGGGTTTTTTGGCAAAGATACTAGAGTGATTTATCATCTCCTTCTTCAGTTCATTTTACAGATGAGGAAACTGAGAAAAACTGGGTGAAGACTTGCCCAGGGTCACATAGCTTGAATTTGAACTCAGGAAGAGGAGACTTCCTGACTCCAGGTCCAGCATTCTATTCTCTGCACTACCTAGTTCCCCCAGTACCTTTCAAAATTCATTTGTGTTCAGTGTCATAAAACTTTTTTCTATGACATGATTAAAAGCCTATCTTGTACATTAAAAAAAAAAAAAAACTTTCCTTATCAGAATGTGATCAAGGTGTATTTGAGGTGGGAAGGGGTGTGTGTAGAGACAGCTAGATGTCTTCATGAATAGAACTCTAGGCTTGGAGTCTGGAAAAATTGGAATTCAAATCCAGCCTCATACATACTTGATGTGTGACTGTGGGCACGTCACTTAACCTCTGTTACCTTAATCTACTGGAGAAGGAAATAGCAAAACACTCCATTTTCTTTGCCATTGGTAATCGTCATTTCCAGAGTGTACAGGGAGTACTGTAGTTTACCTTCTATTCAAGTATATACCTCTAATAACCATAGGGTCTTGTTGAAATAGTTTTCAAAACCATATATAAGGGGGGCAGCTGGGTAGCTCAGTGGTGTGAGAGTCAGGCCTAGAGACAGGAGGTCCTAGGTTCAAACCTGGCCTCAGCCACTTCCCAGCTGTGTGACCCTGGGCAAGTCACTTGACCCCCATTGCCCACCCTTACCAATCTTCCACCTATGAAACAATACACTGAAGTACAAGTGTTAAAAAAAAAAAAAAAATATATATATATATATATATATATATATGGTTCTTTTAATCACTTCACTTTTTTTCAGTCAACAAGCATTTATTAAGTGCTAATTATATACCAGATCTAAATGCTAACTGCAGGGAATACGAAAAGCAAAACCAGTTCCTGTTCTCATTGAACTTTAATTCTAATGGGAGAGGCCATTATTTAGTTACAATATTATCATAAAACAACATTAACTGTGTGAACATTAACTGAAAAAACTTAGGGAATTTTACTGTAAAAGTGACTTCAAGACTGGATGCTTTTTTATCATTTTTAATCAATTTTTATCATCAATTACTGTTCTAAATTAAGAAGTTGACTAGTGCAATTCACATGTGATTTAAATAAACAATTTTGCTACAGTGCAGTTTTATATTCATGTTTGAGTAGCTACCCTGTTCAGGTTCAATGTTGGGATAAAATGAGACATTCATAAGTCATTGAATAGTTAGTGATTACTTAGCCCCAACATAACATTTATAGAGATAGCCCCACTTTGTCTCCATATGGAAACATATATTTGTTAATAGGACTGGTTGTTCTGACTTAACATGGTTGTTAGAAACCTACCAAGTCATAGGGACCCAAACCTCATGTGAGTGGTACTTTGTATACCCCTGTGTTACCAGGAAGTTGGGGCAAAGGGAAGCACAACTTGAGCATTGCTCATCCTCTACCCCCATATACTTTGGCCTCTGACTATCAAAGTATTTTCTTTAAAGGGAAACTTTAGCCTAGCAAGTATAGTGTTGATTACATTACAAACAACTGGTGTTGTGGGGTGTATGTATGTGTCTAAAATAATTCTAAATTGGTGGTCTGAGTTTGTGTATGCCAGATTCAAGAAAAAAGTAAAATGTTCCTGCTGTTTCACTGTTTTCCAATAAAAGCACAACTTTTTTCTGTTCTATTAAAAACAACTAATTCATCCTCCAGATAAGAAGGTAGTTTTTTCTAGTAATCTCTCTTATGAAAACCACATCATTGCTCCTTGGTAGATGAAAACAGTGCTACCTTTTATAAAGCATCTTCCTCATGGATAAGGGTTGTATAATGAAATTAGAGCTATAGGTTTGACCCGAGAGGATAGATGAATGGAACTTAGGGTCTTGACTCAGCCACAGCTGAAACGAACTATCTGAATGTATATTTTATTGGGTTTGGGATTATATGAGTTGAGAATCAGTCATTAATTTTTCCTTTCTCTCATATCTTACATTTTACTTTCTAAAACATGAAAAAGTTTTGTCAGATACGTGACAACCAATGATACAAAAGGAACCCTTTGAGCAACCAGACTAGTTTTTGGTTCCATGATTTACATCATACATTTTCATTAAACCATAGGGCTTTATATAATTACCAATCAACAAAGCTATATTAAGTGCTTACTCTGTGTTAGTCATAGTGCTGGGTGCTTTAGATAGAGACAGAAATGAAATAGTGCCTCCCCTCGAGGCTTACCTTGTACAGGGAAGACAACATGAACATATAAATATATTTTTAAAAATATAAGCTAACTGTAGGGTGGAAAGCACTAGTAGAAAGGGTGTTTGGGAAAGACTTTAGGTGGAAGATCTCTTAATCTGAATCTTGAAGGAAACCAGGAGTCCAAGGTTTAGAGTTGAGGAAATACAGAGGCAATGAGTTAGAAATGGAGTTGTATATGGAAAGAACAGCAAGACCAGCATGGCTGGCCTGTGGGGTCCATGGAGAAGAGGAATCTGTAACAAAGCTAAAAGGGCAATATAAAAGGGCCAGGTTGTGAAAATCTTTAAATGCCATACAGAGAAGTTTGTTGAGTTTGTGTAGAGGGAGAGCGGAGAGAATGGCATGATCAGGCCTTCACTTTAGGAAAATCAATGTGCGAAGGATCTGTAACAGTGAGAAGAAACCCAAAGCAGAGAAATTTATTAAGAGGCCATTGTAGTATTCAAGAAGTGATGAGAGCCACAACTGAGGTGATGATTCTGTGAGTAGAGAAACAAAAAGATTTGGCCACTGATTGGATGTATGGGATGAATAGTAAAGCTGTCTCAGTATCATCCTCAACTCTGGGTGACAAGAAAGATGGTAATAGAAACACAAGAGGTGTCGTTCAGCCTTTGGGTGGGGGAAGATAATGAATCCTATTTTGAGATGCCTAGAGGTCATTAAGCTCAAAATGTCTGTTAGTTTATAATGTGGAACTAGAGTTTAGGAGCGCAACCTGAGCTGGATACATAAATCTGGGAGTCATCTCCATAGAGATGATATCAGCAAGTGGGAAATTTTTGAAAGAAAAGGGAAAAGAACCCAAGAAGGAACTTTAGAATACATCCAGTGTAGAAAACAAAGGCCTTATACTTTCTGATCAGACCAGTTATGTCAACAGATTGATATCTAATTGTCTATAGACATGCATATATAATGAAGCTCATTTTTAATGCTCCTAATGAAAAAAATTATCTTTTTCTTTTAGGAAATAATGCAAAAGGTGTCTCAAGGCTCCTGACCAGTGGACAAGTATTTGAGACAGAAAACCAAGCTCATGTTTTCTCCTGATCAAGAAAATCATCCATCTAAGTCACCAGTAAAATATGGTGAACTCATTGTCTTAGGGTAAGGCTTCATAATCACAGAATAAGTATCTCACATGAGCAGGAACTGTGTGACACTACAAATTAGTATTAGTGGGTCAGGCTACTTCAAAAATGAAAACACATTTGTATATCATTTGATTCTAAGACTCTCAAAAGACTAGACAGACACCAGCCTTGTATTGTCAGTAAAAACTGCATGTTTGTCAAATGGTAAAACTCAAAGGCAGGTGACAATTCAGTGTGAACTTCCCCAGATGCTTTCTTTCTCATCCCTCACAAGATAACAGGTTTGTCACACTGAACTTGACAAAAGATCACTACCTTTTCCCCTACTGTACATACTTCTCTGTGTACATGCACACATACATACATATGTGTATATACTACAAAACAAAGACCTCGAGACTTTGTTGCCCTCTTGAGGTAGCTGTATTTTTTTAAGAGCTGCCTGTGTTCAAGTTGGAATACACTCCATAACTGTTGTAGAGAAGTAGAAGCTTTTGGTGCTTAAAAACTTTTAAAAATTGCTTCCTTTTTGTTAAGCCTATAAAATATATCAGTGGCATTTTATCTATGTATTTCGTAGACAGAACTCTAGATTTAGAAGCAGGAAGAAATTTATTTGTTCCATCTTGCTGTAACCAATTGTCCAAATGAACCAGTATCCTGAATTAGTCACTAGTAACTAACTCCACTCACACAGGAAACTCTACTTCACACGTTCAGAGTCTATATAGTAGTAGCAAGGTTGGTACAGATGTTACATGTATGAAAATGTTCAGTGCCACAGAGAAGAGAGTATTGGTAATTGAGAAAGCAGCATGGTAAGATGAAAACATTTTTTAAAGCTAGAATCAAGAGGCATATTCTATTCTAGCACTGTCTGTCACTTGTGCCACTTTGGATAAGTCATTTAACCTCTAGGCCAGAGATTTTGGAGTCTCCAAAATTTTTAAAAATATTTTGACAGCTGTATTTCATTATGATTGCTTTACTTGGTAGTCATATGTGTTTTATTTTATGCATTTAAAAACATTCTAAGAAGGGATCCATAGGCTTCACCAGACTTAGGAGGGCCTTTCAAAAGGCCCTTGACTTAGGAGAAGTTAAGAATAAAAATCTCTGTTACAGAGTTTAGTTTTCTTTAAAATGTGGGGAATTTGATAAGATGATCTTTAGGTTTTCTTCTACATCCCAGACTATTCTGAGTCCTACCAGAAATGTTGCTTTTAGAATATCTTTTGAGGGGGGGAGCTGGATGGCTCAGTGGATTGAGAGCAAGGCCTAAAGAAAGGCGGTCCTAGATTCAAATCTGGCCTCAAACACTTCCTAGCTGTATGATCCTGGGCAAGTGACTTAACCCCCTGTAGATTTTTAAATTAATATTCAATATCTCCAAAGTATAATATTTATAAGGATTTATTAATATTTAGCTAGAGAGCTAGAAAACACAGGGAGCACTCACCACTCACATGGAAGAGAGAGCAAGAGAGTGTTACCCCAAACTTATACAATCATGTAAAAGACATGTAAACAGAAAGGAAAAGGGAAGTTTGGGGCAAGATAAGAATTCTGGGAGATAAAGTCTAAAGGATATCTTTTGAATTCGTTATAGTAGTTAGTGTACTATTTCAACTTTAAACCATATAGATTTCAGATGATGTTGGGGATGACAAATAGCTCTTCACTTCTGAGAAAAACTGTTGTCTTTTTATTCCCTTTCCAAGAGAGTTTGAAGCCTTTTGAGGAACAGTTTGAAATTCAGTACACATGTTTTCCCATATTACATTCATTTCCACCTAGCATTTTGTTGTCTTTTCTTCCTTATTTCTGTTAATCCCCAACTGCAGCAGTCAGTTCTTTATAATGCTTCCTTTTTTAAAATGGAAGTGATTCCCCCTAACAATCTAGAAGTAACAAAGTAAAGCTGGAAAGACTTGTTAATTTTATGCCGTGCTACTTGGGAAAATGCTTTGAGCTTCAGAAGCACAATTTGGGGACAGACAAAACAGATCTTTAAGGGGGAGGGAGGATTGAATTAGAACTAAAGAAAGGTTAGTAAGGGGGTGGCAGAGAAACTGCAGTGGCATTATTGGCACCACATTGGTTTAAAATAGCAAAATTATTATATTAGTAATTGATTAGATTCCCGAATGTGAGAGATGCAAAGATTTTCTCTAGTGGATAGAATGTATATATAATGTGTATGTATTTTTAAATTATCAGTAGAATATATGAAAACCAATATCCCAAGCTTTTTAAGAAGTATATTCATCATGCCATCTAGTTTTCCCATCTAAATTTGGTTTAGACAAAAAATTAAGAAGCAACATTCAGGTCTTTAGTTTAAGGTAACCACTTTGGGGTTTTTTTAGACTTTGGCCTCTTCTACAGGCTCATATTAAACATTTAGATATAAACCAAAGGAGTGGCCCAGTGTTGAATTGATACAGCTCAGGATGGGCCAAAAGATCTAAACTAAAGGAAATCATTCTGAAGCTCTTACTTGTCTGGGCCTTTGTTAATATTAGCCTGATCTTTAACAACACTGGTTCTGGGGATGGGGTATGGATCAGAGAGAATGCCTGCTAGAGATATCTTCTAGTTGGCGTTTCTTTTGAATATGTATCCTGTTTACATGTTTCTGCCATCACAATGTGTATATGCATTTGAGAGTTAATTTTCTTCATCTGACACATCTAAAAATTACTTATTTCAAAAAGTTCAGCTATTTAAAGCTTTTACTCCACAACTAAAGCAGATTCTATTTTGAACAATACATACTGTACTTTTAAAGGTTGTATTAGCACATGCAAATAGTCACCATTTCTAAAAAGTGAGTCATAAGTAGATAACAGCTATGCCATTAATCAACCCTTGATTATCCTTGATAGTGAAGGGGAAAGATGTGAACATTCAGAACAATAGATAATCCAAAAGCCATCTCTGTAACTCTAAAGACAAAACCAGTTACAGATTCTTCCCTCCTCTACCCTTTCTCCACCCCCCCTCACCAATCTCCCTGCTGTCAGTAACTGGTTTGGATCACCTTTAAATGGGAGAGAGTTTACTTTGTTTAAAAAAAAAAAAAAGGAAATATTTGAAGGTTTATAATCATATGTAGTTACTTAACTTTTTTTCTCTATCAGGTATAATGGGTCACTCCCAAATGGTGATAGAGGAAGAAGAAAAAGTAGGTTTGCATTGTTTAAAAGACCTAAGGCAAATGGGGTGAAGCCCAGCACTGTGCATATTGCCTGCACTCCTCAAGCTGCAAAGGTAAGTAATTAGACTTTTCTGTCAAAGGGAGAAGTGAACTTTTGAGTGGGGAAATCAAGTAGGTTTGAGTTGATTATCCTATTCTAAGTCCTCCTCATGGTGTAGAGAACTCCAGTTTCTCAACAACTATACCAGCAAAGACATAGAAGATTGGTAAGCTTTAGTGGACCCTACCAAGCTTTGAATGCTTGAGTTAAGATTGGTGAGGGGAGAGGGAGAAAACTAACTCACACACTCTCTCTCTCCCTCCTTTTCTATCCCTCTCTTCTCCCTCTTCCCCCTCCACCCCCTCTGTGTGTTTACACATGCACATGACCAACCCCCAGCAGCTCAGAAAGTCCAGACTGCTAAGGCATGGATGGAAATATTACTGTCTAACAGATTGAATCACAGATCCTTTGAAGTATGAGTTGATTGTATTCCATAATATTATTTTCACATTTCTGCTTCCATTCTCAGAGCTTAGAGAGTATCTGTCTCCTGCTATAGAAAAGGTTGAAGGAATATTTGTATGAGAACTGAATCTTCCATATAAAGTTACAAGGAATAGCTTAGATATGATTTCTCTGCCTTCAAAAAACTTATGACCTAAGGTCATAATTAATGCAGATCCAATTCATACCAAAAAAACAAACTGTAATCATTATATCATTTTTAAAAAATATTCCACCCCCAGACTGAGCTCTCTCCCTTGAGGGGAAGAAATAATTAAGAAAGGGAAGAGTTATTCAGGTTTTCAATTCTCCTGTGACCTTCCTCCCACCAATACTATGACTTGGGGAAAAATGACATTTCATTTAAAGGATATACAACTCTTTAATTTTTCTTATTTTGCTAATTAACTCATTGCTATCAAAATGTGATTGTTGCACAATCTGAAGTCTTTAAGAAATATAAATACAGATTTTAACTTTGAAAAAGAAAAAGAATCAGATTTTATTTTAACTATGATACATGTAATTTTAGATTACCATTCCCAGTGTGCAGCCCTGATATTTGTGTTGATTCTGTACCACAGGCATTGCCTTTAATCCAGTTAGTTCCCAAAGCAAGAATCTTTTCATCTTCTCTAAATTGAGATTCTTCTGCCCAAGAGGCAATTCTGTCATTGTCTTACCATTAGGATCCAGCCGTTAAGGTAGAAGTCCTAGAATACAACTAGCTCTTTAGCTGCCTCCAGTATCATCCTACCTTTATAGTAGGAAAGGGATGATTAGAGCATGTGATAGAATTATCATATTAGTGAGAAAGCTTATGGAATAAATTTGGGGGAGCTTCTAGATTTTGAAGAGGGAGGGTAAATTGACATGAGGTATATATATATATATATCATGTCTGTGTGTGTGTGTGTGTGTGTGTGCGCGCGCAAGAGAATCCTTACCTTTAGACTTGAGAATTTCACTCTAGGGATGGCCTTTCCATTAAGCCAACTATTACCATATTTCTCTTCTATAATGAACAATTCTGAAATTACTGTCTGACCATAACCTGTCCCTCTATCTTTTCCTCTTCTTCCCTCCTTCCATACTTAGTTTTCATCTTATGAAATCTAGGCTGTTCTTCTCTCAATAGTTTCCAAAACTTCACCCTTCCTCTGGCTTAATTTTTTTTACTTCTCAATCTTGACCTTATTAGTTAGCAGTTCAGCTATATAGTGCCCTTTATGCTTTAGTTTATTTTCTTCCGGTCCTATTACCAAACATGGATTTTTTTTTTCTTTTCAAAACACCAACCCTGAATTATCAGTACCATCTACCTTCCCTCCTATTCACATGCTGCTGAATCATGTTAGAAAAAGTTGTGTGTCTGCTGGCTAGCATTATTATATTAGCACTACTAATATTATGATATCTACTCTCAAACATCCTCAGTTCTACAAAACAATCTTTTTATTCATTTCTAATTTACTGTTTATCAAACTCAACCAGAGCATCTTTTCTAATCCTAATAATTCTAATGTCTAAGATGACAACATCTTCTCACCTCCTACATCACTGCTTTCCCCCTCATTAGAGGGCCTTGCCTCATACTTTATTGAGAAAATAGAGACCATCTACCATGAATTTCCTCTTTCTCCCTTATCTACATCACCAAACCCTTTATCATTATTCCTAATCTCTTCTCCTTTGGCATTCAGTAATGAAGTAGCCCTTCTCATTACTTCTTCTTGTGTCCTTGACCCTATCCTCTCATGTTTTCTCTGGCAGTTTGCCACTATACTTATCACATCTATTTTCCATCTTTTTTTCTGCTGGCTCCTTTGCTTACAAATACATCCAAATCTCTTCCCTCCTTTAAAAAAAAAATAAAACATCCTTACTTGATCCTAGACTCTATAATAGAAAGAGCTAGATTTATTACCTCAACTTCTTTTTCTCTCCTCTCACTCTTTTCCAGTTCTCTTACATTCTGGCTTCCTGTCTTGTACCTCAATTGAAATTTGTTTCTCTAAGACAGTTCTCACCAAAGCCATTTTTACTTAGCTTCATTCTTCATTTGATCTCACTTCAGCTTCTGAAGCTGTTGACACCCCATTTCTACTACCACCCTACCTTTCTGGACACTTTTTCTTCCTTGAGTTTTTCTGACATGGATTTTCCTGGTTCTCTTCCTGTCTGACTATTCCTCTCAATCTCCTTTGATGGATCATCATCTAAGGTATATTCATTAATGCTATGTCCATGCTATTTCTCTTTCAGTACCTTCTCTTGCTGTTATCATGAACCCATGGACTCAATCATCATCTGTGTATTTGACTCCCAGAGGTCCCTATACAGCCCCAAGTCTTCCTCCTGAGTTCTAATTCACATGTTACCAGCTACCTATTGAACATTTCCAACTGGATGTGCCATAGACACCCCAAACTCAATTTTCCAAAATAGAACTCATTATTTCTATATGTACCTTTACCCAAACTATCCTTTTTTCTTTACCTCCCTATTTCTGTTAAGATCACTACCATTCTTTCAATCACTAAATTTTTTTAATTTCAGTCTATAACATCCTTTCCCTAATTTACCCTCTACCCCCAAATAACCACCAATCAATCACTTTCCTCAGCTTATCGGTTATACAAATCTACCTCCATCACATTTATTACATTTGTTTTCTTCTCTCTACTTACGTGATCAATACCTTTATTTGGGCATTCATCACCTCCTCCTCCTAATTGGAGTCCCAGCCTGAAAGACTATCCCTTTCCCCCTTCCCTGCCCCCACAATTGAGTTGTATTTACTTTGTATTTTTTATTTAATCTGCCTTCATGTTGTTGTCCCCCTCCACTCTACCTGTCACATAGCTTCTTAGGCTACAAATGCTTTTCAGATAAAGAAAGTTCCTATAGAGGGGCTTATTACTCAGGCATATAGAGATTTGGGACTAGCAACTGAAACTTTTAGATTTCAGCCCAATAAAACCTTACCTTGCCAAAGACCTAATTTGAACAAATTTTCATCAGAGTTAGCTGAAAAATATTTGGAATTCTTGTTTTAATAAATACTTTGTCATTAAACTTAACTTTAAAATGTAGTCCACACTTAACTTAAAAAGTCTATCCTTATGTTTTATCACTTCCAGTTAATCTGTCACATTGAGACCAAGGAAAAATGTGCAATATTGAAGTTTTAATCAGGAAATATATTTGTTCATTAGTTTGCTGTGGAAAAGTTAGAAGTATAGTCACATCAGCATTATATTCATTTCTTTTTGTGATGCTTAATCATTATATGTACCGTTTTATGTCTAGCCAGCATATGGCTAACACTTGACATCACTGATATGTCTGTCTCAAAGCAACATCTGGGAGGCTAAAATCATGGTAAATCTTTTTTACAAGCTAATTTTATTCCTTTAACTGTCCTTATCATCTTTTTGTTTATATTTCTTAATTTATAATATTATATTGATACGTAGACGTAGATTTATGGTGTTTTTAAATTTTCCTAAGAATGAATAGTCAAACATTTGCTACTTTTTGATCTGTTCTTTTTAAATGTGTTATTGCAAATAGCATATATTGAATTATTAACATCTAACCCATCTTATTTTATGTTTAAGAAATTTATTGTGTATGAAAGCCATGCTTAGTTATGCTATTTACCTTTTCCTTCATAGGCAATAAGCAATAAGGACCAACATAGTATATCATATACCTTGTCTCGAGCTCAGACAGTGGTGGTTGAATATACTCACGACAGCAACACTGATATGTTCCAGGTAACCACAAATCTTCGTTTTTGTTTTGTTTTGTTTTGTTTTTCGTTGGGAAAATGCTTTGCTCTTAGTTATTCTTCTGATGGACTTTTTTTTTTTAATTTAAACATTTATTAATAATCATTTTTAACATGGTTACATGATTCATGCTCCTACTTTCCCCTTCACCCCCCGCATTCCCCCCACCCATGGCCGACGCACATTTCCACTGATTTTGTCATGTGTCCTTGATCAAGACCTATTTCCAAATTGTTGGTAGTTGCATTGGTGTGGTAGTTTCGAGTCCACATCCCCAATCACGTCCACCCCGATCCATGCGTTCAGGCAGTTGCTTTTCTTATATGTTTCCTCTCCTGCAGTTCTTCCTCTGAATGTAGGTAGCATTCTTTACCATAAATCCCTCAGAATTGTCCTGGGTCATTGTATTGCTGCTGGTACAGAGGTCCATTACATTCGATTTTACCACAGTATATCAGTCTCTGTGTACAATGTTCTTCTGGCTCTGCTCCTTTCGCTCTGCATCAGTTCCCGGAGGTCTCTCCAGTTC